>NW_013672653.1:12812-22583 GCF_000517525.1 Limulus polyphemus
GGCTCATAGACACCCCCCAATGAAAGAATAGAGCATTCCAAGCTTTAACTTGTTGTTAAACAAATGTTTAAACAACTCTACTTATTCACTTAGAAGAAGCCTGTTTGAGTAGTTAGACTTTTGATAACGAAGAAGTAAGAAAGAAAAATAAATCTGCATTCTGCGCTATTATAATTTTAGTATTTCTCATTGTTTGTTTTATATAGCGAGGTTTTTATCCTGATAGTTTTTGTTATTCATTTAATAAACATAAACATTAAATTTAAGAAAATATTTGATATGTGGTTCATCGCTACATGTGTGAGAAGGTCTCAAAAACTTACCAATTTTCCCCGATAAATGAACGACTTCAGTCCAGATGATGATTTGAATTATAAATCTCATTCCTGTAAGAAAATATATTTGAATTCTAATTGATGTTTCTACAGGATCGCTTATTAATAATGTTCAAAACATCGCAGAGCGACATTAAAAATTTTAGACATAAGATTACAGTTTTCTTTGACACTGATTGGGCGTCGCTTAAGGGTAGATTTGGTTTATTTGGAATTTCGCGCAAAGCTACACGAGGGCTATCTGCGCTAGTTGTCCCTAATTTAGCAGTGAAAGGCTAGAGGGAAGGCAGCTATTCAGCACCACCCACCGCCAACTATTGGACTACTCTTTTACCAACGAATAGTGGGATTGATCGTCACATTATAACGCTCCCACGGCTGAAAGGGCGAGCATGTTTGATGTGACGGGGATTCGAACCCGCTACCCATAGATTGCGAGTCGAGCGCCCTAACCATCTGGCCATGCCGGGCCGGATCCCAGTTACTAACTCTAGGATTAAATGATCTTCTTAACAAAATCCCGTCACTGAACATGCTCGCCCTTTCAACTGAGAAGGCGTTATTATGTTTAGGTCAATCCTACTATTCGTTTATAAAAGAGTAGACCAAGAGTTGGAGGTGGACGGTGTTGACTACCTGCCTTCCTTCTAGTCTACCCCTTTTAAAATTAAGGACGGCTAGGGCAGATAGCACCTGTTTAGCTTTGCGCGAAATTCAGTAAAACAAAAATAAAATCTTGACAAAATATCAATATATATTTAAACAAAACAAATTGAGCAAAGACGATCGTAAGTTATGGAAGTTGATAATGTAACAAGAGTTTAAGTTTAATGTTTTCAACATTTGTAAAATGACCTTAATTAATATTAATGAAGTATCTATCTAAAATGTATATTTACTGAACATTTTACCAATGTCTAAAGGTATGACCGAAGCTTGGTTTGGTAACAATAATACTTGTTTTATTACAAATCATCGATAGATGGCGACACATATTTTTGAAACGGAGGCTTGTAATTTCCTACTTGTACAAAACTGTTTCATACATTCTTACTTTGTAGGAAATTATATCAGATATTAAACGTAGAGTTTCTACATTATGCTGAAAATATTTTGCTTTTACAATCATGATTATAAAAGCTATGTTTTACATTTTTATCTCAAATTATAAAAATACGACCGTTTGCAAGTGTATTTATACAAAGATTTGTTTAGAAAGTTATACACATTTTTTAAAATTCTTTTGTGGTAAAATACAAAAGGTGGGGGGTAACAAAAATTATCGGACACAGAGCATAAATAATACATAACAATAAACATGATATAGGCCCAATCACAAGAAAATACAAGCTCTAAAATACACAACTGCCAAACTATCAGATGAGTGAATTTTCTGAACAAATTCCAAAACTTGATTTTTTCCTACTGATTTATAGTATTAGAAATAAATCAAAAATATATTTTAAAATGGTTGAAAAGTAGCCCTTCTACTAATTGTGAATTGAAAAGAGTTTTCAATTAATATTACTTTGTTGTATTCTATTGTATAGCTGATTACTTTGAACATGACATTGTTTGTACTGCTATGTAATGAAAAAAAGCAGAAAGCGTTGTTGACCATCTGCCTTTCCTTTGATGTGAATTAGCAGTGGTCCAGGGGTTAGCGTGTCTAGCTTTGGATCGCTTTCGGTTATTGCAAAAATATAAATAAAAAAAAATTGCATCAGAATCCTGGTAATAATGATGCTGTAGCACCGAAAGATGCAGAGTAAATTTTTCAGAATCCTGGTAATAATGATGCTGTAGCACCGAAAGATGCAGAGTAAATTTTTCAGAATCCTGGTAATAATGATGCTGTAGCACCGAAAGATGCAGAGTAAATTTTTCAGAATCCTGGTAATAATGATGCTGTAGCACCGAAAGATGCAGAGTAAATTTTCAGAATCCTGGTAATAATGATGCTGTAGCACCGAAAGATGCAGAGTAGATTTTTTAATTCTGTTAAATTTGTTTATCCTGCATTATGTTGTGCAAGTTTTCTTTGATGTAAATTGCATAAAGGAAGACAGATAGTCAACAGTATCCACCATTGAATGTTAGGAATTTTAAAATTAAATATGGGATTTGACTGTCATTCTTATAACACACCCTCATCCAAAAGTTCGGAGAGTGACTATTTTAAGCAACGCAACGCGAACCATGGACCCTCTGATCCACAGTGCAGTTAAGTAGTCAAGACTTTAGAAAATAACGAGTTTGTGTGTAATTGAATATTGAAATCACGTACGCTATGCTACCTATGACTTCTACTTCATCATTATATGTGATAATATAATTTGTGGAAGGCATAATATATTTGAAGCATAGATTCCAACTTACCTGTAGTCTATTGTAAGGTCCTCAAACAAAGAACTTTGCCTTTTATTTTCTGTATAGCTCGATGAAATATCAGTATATATATATCTTTTTATTTAAGGTTCTAATTCAATTAGGTTCTTTTAGCCCCCTCGTAACTGGAAGGTCAGACAACTCTGATTAAACTCCTATATCGAATGATGTAACACTGACTGGTTATCGCGACCCACCTGATGCTCTCACTTTCAACGGCCAAGGTCAGCTCACTACCCACCGTCAGGGTCTTTTATACCTAGCCACTAACACCTCGTGCTCATGAGGCTCATATTCCCTCAGGCAGTGGAGAAAGGAGTTGAAGGATCAACGTTTCACACACGATTGCACTAACCTTTAGGGAAAAAAAAACTTTTATGTGTTTTCCGTGAAAGCATTTCTATTTTATGTGTCTGAATTGCGAAATATTAACAACCTACAAAAGGAAATAACGATCGCTTAGACACGCTTTCAAAAGAAGAGACGGACAACAAGCTTAGAATATAGATGTAGTTGAGTGAAGTCGTTTTGTCAGTCGTTTACCTAGGTTGACAATAGATCATATCGATAACTATCAGTCGGAGTATATTTAGTGCTCCTTGAAGTCCATTTCTATCAAAACATGTCGTTGTTTTAATTTGAGAATTTCACAAAAAACTAAAACTAAACCATGTCTTACATGGGCCAAACGGTTAGGTCAGAGATCCAGGGTTGAAGCACTGTCATCCCTAATTTAGGATTTCTGATCAGAAAGAGATCACCAACTCAGCAAACCCAACCAGCTATTATGTAGCTACTCTTAACCGAGTAGGGTATGGATTGGCTGAAAATAAGAAGGGTATGGATTGGCATTTTTATAACTCTCCCATAGCTGAAAATAAGAAGAATGTTCAGCTTCAAAACGTGGCTCGAATCTTGGACCTTCGGGTCTTTAATCTGCCATGCTACTAACTAGATCATATGCAGTTCTAAGAAATATTACGTTTCTACTGTTATTTGTTAATAATAAAGATATACATTGTGGAGGCTTGATGTTTTACCCAATTTATTCTTTTAACAGCTTTTAGAATAGAATAAAATATATTACGAACATGGAGTAATATAAAGAATATGATGATAATATAACCTAGAGTGACAGACACATGATACGATATATAATCATTAAAGGGATTCTATAACAGTGATCCGGTAAAATAAAACCATTTAGTTGAAGTTTATAGTGCACAGCGTAATGTTTGGCTGCACAATTCGGTACGCTAAATATTTGGGCCACGATTATGCTTCAAAACAAGGATAGCTAGTTACACCCTTGTTTATGTGCGTGTGTCTGTGTATTTTGTTGTTGTTTTCATAGTTTATGGACTGCCATAAACAATTAATTCGTTTAAATAATTAAATAATGTTTCATAATTGGTTAAGTTTTCATTTGTAATTTACAAATTAAATCACAAAGAGAAGTATAAAGTAAAATGTATGAGCGTCTTATTACTTTATAAGACTTATAAACATAAAGTGAACTATACGTAATAACTTTGTCAAGGTAAGTTATCACTTTCTGTAAAATTATTTAGAAAAAAAGTTAAGTTTTCGTCTTTGAAGTATTTAGTAAAGCTATGAGTGAACAGGAATTTTTTTATGGTCAGATGATTAAAGATACTGCACACTATGACTTCAAGCTTGTTTTTTTTAGGCCTAAGATAAAAAGCAGAATTTAACCAGACCATTTCTTACATGTCTTGTTACTACAGGAATTGCAATGAAAATTTGAAAAATTGGAACTTGATGGTTGGTGGTGTTGATTAGTTGCCTTCCCTCTATTCTATCATTTTTAAATTAAGGACGGCTAGCGCGAAATTCAACAAAACAAATATTCTAAGTAATAGTATTAATGAAAGTAACATAAAGAAAGAATTCTGAAAGTTAAAATTTCAGAAAAAGTAAATGAAAGGCATTTCAACATTTTTGTTTCCTATAATCTCAAATGGCTAATCAATAAGCTGGAAAAATCACCCGATAAAGATGTATGTATATTTAGCTGCCTACATGTAAAGGCTGTACTTAAAATAATGCAGAAGTTAGATTAGTTCTGAAGCAGCCATGGATTTCAACTCACCATAGAAATATTCATAAGGTTGTACTTAAAATAATGATGCGAAAGAAGTTGTCTGGTTTACCCCCTAGTGGCCCAAATTGTAATGACCTAATGGCATGTTGATTATTGTCCAGGACAATAACGAACATAAAGTTTAATACTATTGCGTTCATTATCTTACATGCACGAAACATTTGTCGCGAGGTCAGTTGGGGATGCAAATAGAAAAATTTGTTTTTAAACTCTTCATATGAAATGGTTTTCCATTGTATTTTCCTGTTTTTACCATCAATGGCTTTCATGAAAATAAAAAGAAAAGGAGTGATTTAGTTTGAACAGTTAAGAAAAGTGAAATGAAAGGGCCAATTTGAACCAGAAACCCACAATTTACCACTAAGAAGCCAATCATGTTATACATAAATATAGTGTGCTACACTTAGCTTTTTTTATCAATATAATAAATATAGTCACGCTTCAATCCACATCATATTCAGTGTAGTTGTAGGTTTGTCACAAGAATTAGTAAGATTTTTCTGTGTTATCTGTTTATGGCAATGCAGTCTATTTCAATTTTCAAACAGAGAAAAGAAGTATGGAATTTTTGATATACATCTTATCAAATTGGCTGGAACGAACGAAAAACTAATTACGAGGGATATGAAAAGACGCAATAAATCAGAAATACAAACGAAAATAAGGAATTTAGAAAATAGGGTAATGACTCTTAAAAACCGGTTAAGAATTCAGCGAACATATTGAATTAGAAGAATAAAACCTACTAAATGATATCTGAAAGTAAAATATACAGAGGCAAAGTAGGTTTGAATGACGTCTTATCTTAAAGCAAGAAAAACTGAAGCAGCAAAAGAAAATAAAAGGTAGAAAAGCATAAAGAAATTAAAAATATAATATCTCAAAATAAATAAGAAATTGAGCTAGATACAGAATGACAGAAAAAAGGGACTGGTAGTTATTGGCAGGGAATCGAACACACTCTACAAATATGTTGAAAGTAAGGCAGAAAATATGAAAAACATGGTATATATATATATTAAAGTATATGGAATTTCGCACAAAGCTACTCGAGAGCCATCTGCACAAATGTTTAAGGAAAGCAGGTATGTTGAATATCGCCCACCCAACTCTTGGGCTACTCTTTACCAACGAATAGTAGGTTTGTCAGCCACATTATAATACCCCCACACCTAAAAGGATGAGTCACAGGTTGCGAGTTGTGTTCCCTAATCACAAGTATATTAACATAAACACGAATGATATCAATTTTAATCTATGAAAAAGTAGGTATGTAAAAGAGAGTAGAACAGTAAACTGTTTTACAAATAATACCTAAAGGTAATAGATGCAACAAGAAACTGGAACTACATTACAAGAGAAAACAGCGAACTATTTGAGTTTATAGGTATGTGAAAGAACCATAAATTAAAACAGGAGAAAAATAACCACAAAAAACGTAACATTTCTTTTAAACGAGGAAGAGAAAATGAGTCACAACACCTGAGTGCTTGAAAACACGAAACGAGCTAAAACATTAAAACAGAGCTAAGGACTATAAAGTACTATAAGAAAGGGACAATGTAAGTTGAGTCCAAGTGAACAACGAATATTTATTGTATTTTAAAGACGAAGGTATAAGGGGCAAAATAAGTTGAGTCCAAGTGAATGACGAATATTTTTTGTATTCTAAAGAAGAAGGTATAAGGGACAAAATAAGTTGAGTCCAAGTGAATGACGAATATTTTTTGTATTCTAAAGAAGAAGGTATAAGGGACAAAATAAGTTGAGTCCAAGTGAATGACGAATATTTTTTGTATTCTAAAGAAGAAGGTATAAGGGACAAAATAAGTTGAGTCCAAGTGGATGACGAATATTTATTGTATTCTAAAGAAGAAGGTATAAGGGACAAAATAAATTGGGTCCAAGTGAGCGAAGAATGTTTATTGCTTCATAAAACAAGTATCAGCTCTTATTAAGAAAACTAATAAGATTATGAAACAAGTTTCATAAACAGGTTAGTTCACATATCTATAATATAAAATATTTGTTCTGCTTTAAAAATAAAAGTATTCTCCAATTCCTTTTTGAATATCATTTTGAAAGTTACTAAAATTACATATTCACGAAAACTAAGCAATTTAACCCGAATTTTAAGATACTTCTCTCTCCTAAATATATATATCAGTGCATTATTATTACACAAATTGGAAAAAAATAACTTGTCCTCCAGTGTCTCAGCGGTAAGTCTAGCCCACAGTTCAAATGTAGGGTTGAGTATACCAAAATTCTAGGGGTTTCAGTTAAAATGTCTGGTAAAGTCCTTGCGATGGTGAGTGCTGCTGGCTGATTGTCTTTATTCCAGTCAATAGTTGAAATTTATCGGTGCCCCAGTGACTCAGCAGTGAGTCTGAAAGAATATAACGCTAAAAACCAGGTTTCGATGCCCGTGGTGGACATAGCAAGGATAGCCCATTATGTAGCTTTTCGCTTATCAACAAACAAACATACAAACAAAATCAAATTTAGGGGTAGTTATACCTGAATTTTAGGGGTTTCTTGGTCTGGCCGTTTAGCGCAATGTGCATAATGTGCCGTTCAGAATGAAAATTCTAATATCTCATGATTTTTTGAAATGAAAAATATTATTTAAACAAGATAGAGAAATAATATAAAAACAACTACTTTAACATATAAAAGCTTAATAAAATACAAACACACACACATATCTATGCTTATAAAAAGCAAAGATCATAACAGTAACAATGGAGTAACAATTTACGAGTAAATAACAAAACAATCAACACAAGGGATAAGAACATGGAAATTAATAAATCGGTATTTTATATTTTGTTTCAGACAAGCGAATGATGGAGTAACATAAGGACTGCGCAACAAACGAAACAACATTGGACGTAAAGAAGAATGCACCAGCTCTCAGTGACGATTTTTCTACACTAGAGGTTTTTTTTTAGTAATCTTTCCACGCTGTCACGTCCATGTGAAGTGTTCCCACCTGGTTGTTAGAACCATTGATCTTCAGGTCAAGTGCGAGGAAACAGGGACAATAAACTCAGATTATAAGCAAAATAACATGACACTGTCAAAATTGGGTGCCCCCATTGGCACAGCAGTATGTTTGCGGACTTATACTGCTAGAAACCGGGTTTCGATACCCGTGGTGGGTATAGTACCATTTGTGGAGCTTTGTACTTAATAACAAACAACAACAAAATTGGGTAAAAGTCTGGCTTTTTAATCAACTTTCACATCTTCAACATAATAACTGAAGGTGCATGTGGGTTAGAATCAGTTATTTAACTGATTCTAACCCACATGTACCTTCAGTCATTATGTTGTTAAAAATCTTTTTTAACAACATAATAACTGAAGGTGCATGTGGGTTAGAATCAGTTAGATTTTTAACAACATAATAACTGGAGATGCATGTGGGTTAGAATCAGTTTGATTTTTTAACAACATAATAACTGAAGGTACATGTGGGTTAGAATCAGTTCGATTTTTTTTTTCACTTCAAATATATGCTTGTTTTGATAGTTTCCTAACGGACGGATGGAGTTAATCCATCAGTGAACTTTCAACTTTTTTACATTTACATTTCTTTATCTTCTTCTACAATATTGACTTCTATATCTGTAAAACAGTTAGTAACATGGTAAACTGTGTGAATAACAAAACAATTTAAAAGGAATGCATAAAAATAATCTACGTATGAGTTAGATACTTTAAAAATCGCATCTGTTTTTTGCTCCTGTTTCTCGATGTTTCTAGGTCTATGAGATTTGTCAATTTCATTCTGCTTGAGGCATTAACTACTTAAGATTCCCTTCAAGTCCACATATCGTTTGGTGATGAGTTATCTGTGAAATATATACTCGGTGTTGTTTGTTTCAGTTATTTGTGATGAGTGCTGTCTTACTTAAGATTCCCTTCAAGTCCACATATCGTTTGGTGATGAGTTATCTGTGAAATATATACTCGGTGTTGTTTGTTTCAGTTATTTGTGATGAGTGCTGTCTGCGGATACTTGTCCCTAATTTTGAGCTAATAAACAAGAGGAAAGGCAACTAGGCAACAACATCCATCACAAACTCTCGGGCTACTCTTGTGTAATCGAATAGAGAGATTTGATCATCACTCTTTTATCGCGCCCACGTCTCCAAAGTGCGGAGCGCATTTCTGCAGCAAATGGATTTCAAGTCATGAAATCTCGGACTCGCAATGTGGGAGCGCTTACCATTAGGCCACTTCAACTTTTAAAGAAGTTTCAGATCTAAATGCTTGGTTGTTTGTACTTTAACATTTTCAAGGCGTGTACTCTATCTATCTAGATAGCCATTAGCCGCGTTTGGTGAATTGTAGCGAATTATAATGTTGATATGTACGTAAAGCAAAAATCTGTTATATTACATATATTTTCACTTTGTCTACATTAGATCAGATGAAAGAAAAAAATGAACCTGTCAAATGTTTCCATTCAATTTACACCAGTAACCGTCATAGTATTTTGAAGCAGCATGCAAGTGTGTTTTTTCCCCGATTTTTCTTCTTACATTTACACACAACTCATGTTGTTTGCTATGCAGTTATTGTGTTGTATGTGCATAACTATTTTAGATAATTACTATTCTGTTTTACTATTCAGAATAAGTAATCTTGTGAAAGCCCATATTTCGAATATCATCTTTCACGTTGAATATGAATAACGCGAAATCAGCTTAAACGGTGATTTTCTTGTAAATTACGTTTTCTAGATTGATATTTCTATTTATAAAAGAAGTATAAAAAATAAAGAGTCGCAAAACAAGTGCAACTACTGACATAGAAAAGAATGTGGGTTTGTGTTTTGGTTAAGCACAAAGCTACAGCCGAATTTTAGCGTCGTAAGCCTGCAAACTTTTCCCTGAGACAGTGTAGGAGGAC
>NW_013672653.1:22672-24456 GCF_000517525.1 Limulus polyphemus
CAGAATAGCAGGTGATAATTCAATTATATTAAATCGAATAAAATTGTTTGTTTGTTTAGAATTAAGCACAAAGCTACACAAAGGGCTATCTCTGCTCTGCCCACCACGGGTATCGAAACCCGGTTTCTAGCGTTGTAAGTCCGCAGACATACCGCTGTGCCACTGGGGGGCTCGACTAGAATAAAGCCGCCATCTAGAAATATACTTTTATAAATTAGGAAGCGTTCTTTATAAAAAAAAATCTATTTCATGCTTTTATTAAAATATAATCACTTGTAAACGGACAAAAATAAATAAATATAACAATTATTTGGATTATACAAGATAGAAATAGATAAACTGATTTATCAGCTGTGATAAATTCGTCACGGGAACAAGATCTATACACCAGTAGAAATACTTTTATATTTCAGATCACAATTTTTTATTATGTAATTTTATATAGTCTTTTTTTTAGATCAAGGAATACCTGAGTTATACCAACCAAATCAGCTCGACTATCATCATGAAAAGTCATTGCTCTTCTAATAAGAATTGTTACGAAATAGTTGATACACTTTTGTCTCGAAGAATGTGTGAAGCACAAAGATTATAAGTGTGAAATGTTGATCAAATATGCATAAGAAAATTAATTTTGTATATATTCCTCAATAATTTAATTTCATCACAGAATGTGTGACCTTATATTCAAGGCCATCGACGTGGATCTCAAAACAAGTTTTGTGCAGAAGAATTCGTCTGTAAAAAATTGCGTGACTTTAAAAACTCTAACTGCACTGGAGCTAGAAAGACTTTGAATTTTTCTAGAACACCATATGCCATCAAAGTTATAATTGGTTGAATTCAAATTCAACCTGATGATGACAAAACCTTGTCGAAACGTTGTACATTTGCTGTTATGTTAAACTTATATTAAAGTTTTTCTTCATTACCCATTCAAGCCGTCTCCAGCCGTTATTATAATTGGTTGGTTTTAACATTTTCTACCTTTAACATCATGACTAGTTCAAACTAATGTCTTCAGAAATGCCTTTATAGGCATTTCAGCCTAATCATTAAGTTACTTTTGTTAACATGCAATTTTACTGATTTGATGGTAAACCAGAACAATTTAGAAGTCTGAAAATTCCTGAATACGCTTTTGAATATATATATATATAAACACAGGTAGAAGCCAAAGTTATAAGGTTCTCTGATCTTTTTTCGACTTACTAATTCCTTGTCTTTTTGTATAGTGGTATTTTTGAAAGGAATATTGATATATTTTAAAAGACTACGATAAAGTTCATATACCATCAGTCTTAACGGTCACTCTTGTTTAAAAGTTAACTCTTATACAGAACTGAAAGCAATAAATCAGATGCTTAAATAACTGTTCAATAGTCTATTTAAAGACACATTATGTTTCCATTCCAGATTTATATGTATTCTAATATACACTAAACAATGAACTTCCTTACTGAGAAATTAACATGCATACCTCTTTTAGAAGATGAAACAACCTCATAAAATTATGTTTTATGGCTGTCTAGTTTTTATGGTAAAAAAATGGAAGGTATAAAAATAAAATCTCAAAAGGTAAATCTGCTACATCTGGAATTTTCTTGACTAATGACATTGAAGAACTTATTCGTAAGTCTTTACTTAAATTAAGAACTTTCACAAATGCTGGATCAGTTTACCTGTGCATAATACAGTCAAGTAAAATCAAATCCATCTCACAATTAGATGACATATAGGAGCCGATGCTGACCTCTTACCATATTGTTCGGTCCATAGACGCA
>NW_013672653.1:25456-38771 GCF_000517525.1 Limulus polyphemus
CAAACAAACAATATTACAAGAGTATAATACTTGCACGTGCGTCACATATAGTAAGCCTGCACGTGCCTCACATATAGTAAGCCTTGCGTCAACTGGCTTACTGGTTCTTTCTTCTAGCATTTTTCTCAGTATTAACGAGTGGATCCCCTGGTGATCAAAATACATATAGTCATTATGTAGTTTATACTATACAAATAGTACGTCCTTCCCTCGACTTTCCACTGCATGTCACAGTAGCGACAACAACAGAAAGCATAATTCAAACACTTAATCTCAGCGAAGAATCGGGAATGTAAAGCACTATCTTATGCTGCCGTGTGCTGCAGTCCCTTAAAGGGCCTGCAATGGACGCTTACTCATACATTCTCAATTACATTCGTTTTAAATATTTAAAAGGTAATTGCCAGGTAACTAGTTTATTACTATAACGTAATTAAATGGTATCTTGCACGTTATTAATTATGTCACACTGTCTGATCCGCAAGTTTCCGAATACTACCGGATATCAAGATTGAGTACCCGATGTCTGACTAGAACTACTGTTTGCCCCATCCCTAATGAAATTTCCATGAATTCTGTGTTATATTTGTAGTAATTAGCATATTAAAAACTTCTCAATACTTTGTCAACTAATGATGAACATCAATACGAGTTTTTTTTTTAGTGGTTTAATAAGTAAGTCCTTTCTGTGCAATACTTGTTTCAGATCAGTAGCACCAATACATATAACATAGATTAAGCTATATTACAAGAGGTTTAATTTGTATACTTGTTGATATATCCGCGTGTAATATTTAAGGACTGTTCATAATTTTTCTTTAGTAAATTGTATAATATTAGATTTCATAATTTGTGGCTACTTCGGGGATTTCAAACTTTTTGGGCGCGGGTAGACCATGCAGTAGTAGAACTATGGATGTGAGTGATACCACAAAATATTCTCAGCGCTTTCAGTTGTAGGTGCGTAATAACAGTGACAGTCAATCCCTTAGCGTGAATGGTAAGGTGCTGCTGATTGACTGGCTGCCTTCTCTCTGGTCAATAGTTCAAGGTCAGGAATGGCGACAAGTTACCCTAATAGCCTTGGCTACCTTTCTTCTGGTCAGTAGTTCAAGGTCAGGGATGGCGACAAGTAACCCTAATAATCTTGACATAGATACAGATGCGAATATTTTTAACTATTAAGCGCTAAAATTGTACTCGCTAAGGATTTTGTGTTGTCTTCAGTGTGTCGCGAGTTCTAATATGACTTCTATTTTCTTAATCATAGTATTTTGGCACTTGTGTATAAAGTTAAAATCATAAATAATAATCAACGTTAAACTAGTACACAATTAAAAACATTTAATCTAGGCTTATCTATGGCCTTCAAAAAGTTGACGACTATACACGTTTCGACGTTACACCGTCATTTTTGAAGGCCATAGATAGGCCTAAATAAAATGTTTTTAATTGTGTACCAGTTTAACGTTGAGTATTATTTATGATTCTATTTTCTTGTTTTATGTCGTGACACACGCTACTTCACCAGCAGTAACTGTACAGTGGAATTATTTTGGGGTTTGTTATACAGTTAGATAGTTTTATAGTTCGAATGGAGTTGACACTAGCTATACAATGCCACCTGGCTTAACTAAAAGATTTGCATTATTATGGTTTCTCCGGGATGAAATACCTAAGTACGTCATACACACTCGTATATGTAGGTGGATTTTGCCTTGATAGACATTTTATTAATAATAGGTAATGAAGAATCAGATTTTGTACATATATTTTTTAAATACAAAGTTAGTCTAGTTATCAATATATCATCCAGTCAGTTATCCATTGCAGAATGGATTTCGCACGATCGTGTTAAAAAAAAACAACAAAAAACTTCATGGAATCCATATGGATTTCACTGCTGTAGTGCCTAAGCAATACACTTTTGGTTGTAGGGTTAGCTCCTAAGTTTGTTTGAATCGATAGCCTAGTGATTGAATTAGGGAGGGTTGTCTAGAAATGTTTTTTTTTCTTCTTTTAAAATCAGTTTTAAAAAGTATTACAATAAATGTAACTGAAATGCAAATTTCCAAAATTTCTGTGATATTGTAATCTGTAGCAAGTTAACTATTTATCAATGTACAGATGGCTCTGGGGCCCGCCCGGCATGGCCAGGTGGTTAGGAAGCTCGACTCGTAATCTGCGGGTCGCGGGTTCGAATCTCCGTCACCCCAAACATGCTCGCTCTTTCAGCCGTGGGGGCGTTATAATGTGACGGTCAATCCCACTATTCGTTGGTAAAAGAGTAGCCCAAGAGTTGGCGGTGGGTGGTGATGACTAGCTGCCTTCCCTCTAGTCTTACGCTGCTAAATTATGGATAGCTAGCGCAGATAGTTCTCGTGTAGCTTTGCGCGAAATTCAAAAAACAAACATTATCATGTTTGCGAGTTATGTAAACATTCACTAACCTACATTTCTTGAAAGATTTGGGAGAACATTTTTTAAACAAACGTTTTTTTTTGTTTTTGTTTTCAACCGTGTCACGAGATTCATTTGTTAGTTTAGCATAGGTGTTTTAAAAAATAATAAAGAAAATAAGAAGAAAAAAATAAAACTGAAGTGGTGTATGGATATTCTTGGGTAGTAGCTTGAAACGTTGCTTCTTGCTGTACTTTTATATTACCATATATAATATTTATTGGATTTTTAAAGTCAGCGTTGTGAAACAAGTCATCAAATTTTCGACTACGTTGTGTCGTATATTCACACTAGGTATTTTTCATATTTCGTGTGCAGCTCAAAAATATATCCTACAGTACACGTTTTACTAAGTTTGTTAGTGAAAAACAACAACAGAATTATCGTAAACATGTTTTAAAAATTGTGTACCGGAGATTCATGTTAACCCTGTATTAAATAGTCGAAAACGTTTTAAGTAATCCTTTCTTTTTTCAAATTGAATAAAAAAAATGTATATATCGACAGATAATAAAGTTTAATAGTTTATTTTAATATTTTCATGTTGTACTAAAACTTACTGTTGTGCATTTTAGATACAAGAAGCTAGTGAAATATGCAACAAACCCTAAAAAATATAGTAACCTGTTTGGTAAATAATTTCAATTTTGACATACCGTATTTTTCGGTGCATAAGACGTACTTTTTTACCCCAAAATTTGATGTCAAAATCTGCTTGCGTCCTATACACCGAAGGTATGAATAATATATATGTGTATATATATATATATATATATACGATATACACAAGCCATGTGTTAATGTACTTAAATAGGCATGCATAGTTTAGTTCAATTAAATGTGTTATTTATAACAATGGTAGTTTTTTTTCTTTTAAAAACATAACTATTTATAATGCTCCCTAAATAATAAAAAATAAATTACAGTAAAAGCAATGAAGATTTTGTAGGTTTTGAACCAAACTAAATAACAGTAAACCTTTTTTGATTTACGGTATTTTCTTATTTGGATGTTTTGAGCTCTTTTGTGTTTAGAACAATATATACTAATTTTTAAAGTATCAAATTGAATTTTTGTTCAACAAAAATCTTTCAAATGCGACTGTAGCTTTGTTTTCTTCAAAACTTTGTCTTCAAAATAAGGGTGCGTCTTATATTCCGAAAAATATGGTATTTATGACACAAACACATTTCCCCCTCAAGAGGATGTCATTTTCTTGTAGATACCCGGTAGTACTTAATATACAGCTGGAGTAAGATGTTTTCTCAAAGACACAGCAACATGTCGTCAGCAAGCCTAGAACTCACATCCTTCCAACTTCAAGTTCTTTGATTATTGGGTGACGCTCACATCATGATACATTTAACATTATTCAACAACATAAATAATATTTAAATAAAACAATAAACTCATAACATATTTATTGAACCAGCAAACAAATGAAAATTTGCAAGTGACAGTAAGTATTACTATGACTTGTTAAATATTAGTAATTCAATATAGTCCAATACAAAGGCAGTATGGTTTTGTTGTCATGACAGTACAGTCCAATAAACTTCTTTTTAATTAGATACACAGTTGATTTTCCACAGTAATACTCCCGGTGACTCAGCGTGCTTATAACGCTAAAATACGGAGTTTAATCTTTGTAGCGAGCGCTTCTACTTACTATACATGAGAGTTAAAATATGAACAAACATATGTTGTATTTTAAGTCTTTTTTGTACATTAAATTCATAAGAAAATCAATGTAATAATGCAAACCATATTGAAGCATAATCTATGTTGCTTTTTGATCAAGATTTTTCTTTTCACTTTTGCTCTGCGGATTCTAGTCAGTCGTTGATTATTAAAGTCCATATTTTTTACTTACATTTATTTGAGTTTGGTGTGTGTAAATATTTAGAATATACAGTGCCTTGCTAAAGTCTTCACTCTTCCCCCCTGTGGTGATAATCAATTTTAGTTATTTTCTTGTGAAAGACATAAGTGAAATGGCAAAACATATTTATTACATTAATTTCAGACTAGTTTATAAAGATTACAAAGAACAAAAGGTGCATTGTTACTCACTTTAGTTATATAACACAAAATAATCTTGAAAACACATGTTGCAAAAGCCTTTACCATATAACATGATTATGCAGTTAATATTTGGTTGCAGCTCCTTTGGCAGCAATGACAGCTGAAAGTCGTTTTGGATAACCCTCCACAAGCTTTTCACAGTATGCTGGAGATATTTTTACCCACTCCTGCTTGCAGATATCCTTCAGTTCTTGTAAGTTGGAAGGATGTCTTCGATACACAGCAATTTTCAAGTCTCTCCACAGATTTTCGAGTGGATTTAGGTCTGGGCTTTGGCTTGGCCAGTCAAGGACTTTAATTTTGTTTCTACGAAACTATTCTTGGGTTGCCTTTGATCTGTGTTTGGGATCATTGTCGTGTTGAAATGTAAACTTTCGATCGAGTTTTAGTTTTTCAGCCGACTTCTTCAGGTTTACCTCCAACATCAGTGTATATTTTGCACTGATCATGATCCCTTGAATGTGTAAATGTTCTCCAGTGCCAGCTACAGACAAACATCATCACGGCATTATGAACCCACTACCATGCTTGACAGTTGGGACTGTATTTGCCGGGTCATGAGCAGTGTTGAGTTTCCGCCATACATACCATTTGTCATTTAGCTCAAAAAAGTTTTATTTTGGTCTCCCCTGACCATAGAACTTTCTGCCACATCGTTGTGGGCTTATTGAAATGTTTACGGGCATAGATCATTCGCGATCTAAGATGCATCTTCGTCAGTAGTGGTTTCTTTCTTGCCACCCTACCATACACCTTTTTGTGTAAGGTAGTGATATTGTCGATGTGTGTACAGTAACTCCAGTTGCTGCTGTTGAAGTCTGCAGCTCTTTCAGTGTCACTGTTAGCTTGACAGTCGCTTCTCTGACGATTTTTCTGTTTGTTAGAGTGTTGAGGTAGTGTAACACACTTTCCATTTCTTAACAACCGATTTTACACTACTTAATGGCAAATGGAGAACACCTTTGAAACTGATTTATAGCCTTCTCCGGAACTGTGCCTCTGAACAATCTTCTCTCTTAGAGAGTTCTTTTCTCATCATTTTCAATATGTAACAGAAAACCAAATTTTAGCTTTTAAAATACTCTGCTTAAATCAATATTGATGCTCTATGTGATCTAAAGTATTTTTTTTTCACATTGTTTATAATATACCTTTTGATTTCAAGAGTTTTTGTGCTATGTTGCTAATAATGCATCTTTTGTTCTTTGTAAGCTTTAGAAACTGGTCTGAGATTAATATGATAAATATTTTTGGTCATTTGAGTTATGTCTTCCACAAGAAAATACCTAAAATTTATTACCAGCACAGGGGTGAAGACTTTTGCAAGGCACTGTATATATAAACTGTATTTTTATACAGTCACAACTATTTGAATAGTTTATTGTTAATGGTCAGTATTGTAGAATGAGCAATAGTCGTGCTTTTAGTCAAGGTTTTGATATCGTGGGACTGCACACAGTGAAATGTTACATCAATACTATGACCTTCTTACCTGGTTAATAGTCTAGCCTATTTGTCGTCATCCTAATAGACTGCTTATTCTTTGAGACTCAATTCAATAACTCAATTCATTACCAGCAATATTAGCAGACAAACTGAAAAAGGGGTGAATCAAATATTTTATTTGATTAACACTTTTAAATACTTGTTTTAAGAAACTAGTGTCAACAGCTAATTCACAGTAAAGACTTTATTTAACATTATTTTTATGTTGTCCTCACGAAGGGTGTGTGTGTGTACAAACATACGAAAAGCTTTTCTATCAAGATTACTATTTTAATACAGGCGACAGAAACTTTAAAGTATTTTTTTTTACTCCACTACAGAATAACGTTTTATAATATTTCTAAAAATAAATTATTTTCGTATAAAAGGCTGTATGTTACCCAATTAGATTAGTTGCTGTGTTCTCATAGCATATAGTGTAAATGTACAAATTAAATCACGTAACTGAGGAACGTTTAAGCTACTTGAAAACATTACTCACGCAACAGAATAATGTTTAAATTACGTGATAACATTATTAATCAAACATAAGAACGTTTAAGTTACGTGAAGACATTATTCACCTAACATAAGAACGTTTAAGTTACGTGAAGACAGTATTTACGCAAGAGAAGAACGTTTAAGTTACGTGGAGACAGTATTTACGAAACATAAGAACGTTTAAGTTACGTGAAGACATTATTCACGCAAGAGAAGAACGTTTAAGTTACGTGAAGATGTTATTCACGCAAGAGAAGAACGTTTAAGTTACGTGAAGACGTTATTCACGCAAGAGAAGAACGTTTAAGTTACGTGAAGACAGTATTTACGAAACAGAAGAATGTTTTTTTTTTTGCTTTCAAACATAATTTTTGGAATTACTGAACGGATTTTGACAAGGAAATTTAAGAGTCGCCTTTTCACACGTGACAGCTAATACAAATGCAATGACGCAGTTTCACTTAAGACGATTAAGCAATGACGTTATCCGTTTTCGTAGGAATGTTTATTGTATGAAAATACTTTATAAATTAAGCCGTCTGACAAAAACGAGCTAATTATTAATACAAGAGTTCAGGCTAGAACACGAAAAAACAACACAAAACAGATTACAATTAAACCATAACAGTACTTAACACCAGTGACTTATACAGGTCAGGTACAAATACAGCATGTTCTTGCTCCTCTATTAGTCATGGTCGAATGGTTAGTATGCCAAAATTGGGAATCCAGGATTCCTGGTTTATTTCCGATTGCCGAAACAATACGGTCCACAAGTTGGAGCCATGGGTGACTATTAAACCCCATTATTTTCTGATACAAGAACGTCCCAATCGTTGATTAATTATCTTCACTCTTGTCTATCACTTCACAATTAGGGAAAATTATGCGCTAGCAATTTTTTATATACTTTTGTGTGAAAATTCTGAAATAAACAAGCAACCATTCCTGAGAATCCCCAGGGATTGATTATATATATACATAACACACGAAAGTTATTACTTTATGTACTTACTAGTAGAATTGTGTATTTACTGTTGTAGGAATAGAATGATGGAATTCGATTTTGAACTAAACAAAGTTATCATACTTTTATATCCCCAAATCTTAAATATTGAAATACTGGTGACAATAGGGTTGAAATACAGGCTTCCTAAATTTTCTTAGCCTCAGAAAATATCTCTAGACCTACAAAGGGCAGAAATCCAACAAAGTTGTTATTGTAACAAATATTCATATGAAATTACCAAATAAACCTGCAGACAATGTTTCCAGAGACTTTAGTATGAAAGAGAACGAGAAAGGCGTAACTCCTTTCAAACAATTTCTAAAAGATCACTTTTAACTAAAAAAAACGAGTTAATGATCCCTCCTCACGAAGAAATATTTTTGCTTTAAGGAAAAATTGCACGGGACTTATGACGCAAGGTAAACACGAGTGATTTGGAAAGTGGCATGTATCTATCGAGCTAACAGGACGAACAGATACCATAAGTGAACATGTTATCATTCCGGATCACCAGTCGCCTTAAGAGGTCTATCAAGTGTCTGAGTCATATGAGCAGGATGTGAGCTGGCGTATTTATTTTCAGCATATTTCTAGTAATGTAAATTCTTGGCTACATGATGAATGTTTAAACTCCTCCTACTAAAACTACACTTGCTAATATATAGTTTTTGCCTTAACTTTTTTTTACACGTGTTCAACCAGCATTTTGGAGTGTTAAAAAAGAAGTAATAAATATATACCAAAATACGAAATGTATTTTGGTATATATCTGTTGAAACACCAATAAAAATTATTAAAACACACACACACAACAAAATTATATGATAAATCAGACACTCAAATCTGTTTAAACACCAATAAAAATTATTAAAACACACACACAATGAAATTATATGATAAATCAAACACTCAAATCTGTTTAAACACCAATAAAAATTATTAAAACACACACACACAACAAAATTATATGATAAATCAGACACTCAAATCTGTTTAAACACCAATAAAAATTATTAAAACACACACACAACAAAGTTATATGATAAATCAGACACTCAAATTTTTTAAACAATAAAAATTATAAGAATAATACTAAATGACTTTGTCACTTCTTCATAATTATAAGACGCCTAGTGAATTACACACCAATCACTTTTTAATAAGTTGTATAAAGTTAAGTAACTTAGTACTTATTGTAAGGTATGAAATTGCTTCTGGGTTTTGGAAAATTTCTATGTACTTTCTTTAAATTATTCATCAAATTAAGTGTGAAAATAAACTTGTATTTCAACCTGGATGTGATGGTTGTATATTGACATAGCACAGTAAACTCATATACTTTCCTCTTTGTTCAGAAATCTTTACTTGGCTCTCGATAAGCCTTATTATATGTAAGGGAGCGGTAATCTCAAGAAAAAGGTTAGATATGCGTGTTTTTCTAGACCTATATCCTATGTTTGCATTCTAAGTGTTAGTTTACAGGTTTATCATGCCCAGCAATGGGAATGTTAAGAAGAGTGTGACGACCAGTCATGAATTTTAGCCCTAGTATGCTGGAATTGAAAACTCCTGGCAAAGAGCTCGAAGAAATATCTGCATTTTTTAAATCCTTTTTAACTATTATAATAAAAATATTCGCGTTACAGCACTAAGGGTCATCCTCCCCGCTTTTACTTAAGCTAGATAGTAAGACCATAATTCTAAAATGTATCATTAAAATATAGTTAAGAATACAAGACCTGAAAGAAATTCTAAACGTTGTTCTTCATATTACACAGCCACCAGGTTAAACATTTAATTAAAATAAAAATCGATAGTATTTTATCTCACCTTGATTGATTGTAGATTTGTTTTAACACAAAGCTATTTTTTCTCTACCAACCATGGGAAATTAAACCTCGGATTTTGGCGTTGTAAGTCCGTAAAGTTATTAACCCACTGAAGGATATTTCACATTGAATAGAACGCGAGCAAACAATAACATTTCATTTTGTAATGCTATTAATCTACATTTTTATACTTCACATTTTAATAAACATTAATATATTAGTTTGGTCTCGAATGTAAAGTTAATAAAGTGTGTGCATTAATTTAACCAGCACTATTTTCTATTGTCATTTTATTAAATATTTCTTGTGAGAAGTTCAATTTTCGTCGTCTTTAAGTGTTACAAGACAATACGATTGGTGTAATGTTTGATGTGATATTTGAATGAGTTAAAACAATGATTAAGCCTAGTGTGTCAATATATCTTTAGGAGTACACTGTTGGTTGAATATCGGTGTCGAATTTTACGACACATTGTAAAGCTGCGCAAGTGATTTTGTCAGTAAAGTAGCTGTGATCATATAAGGATATTTTTAGACAGTCGTAGAAATTTTAGTTTTTCTAATTTCACTAAATCATCGTTCAAAGTTTAAATGTTGTTGAACTACCCAACAAGTTTCATGATCACACCTCTGTTACGGCATAATTCATGTTGTCCGAAAATTAGTGTAAACACTAAGAATTCTGGGTTTTAATACATAATCTTGATAATCCATTACCGCGTTAATTTATTGAAATTGTTAATAAGAGTAAGAGTTGAAAAACCTTCTACCTAATGTCACTGAAGAAACTAACGAATGTGATAGTTGGGCCTATTTTTGACACCTCAGATACAGTGAAACGTACATTCTCTTATTATTAGGGAAATGGTTAGGAAGTGAGAAAAATTTTACTAAGATATCGAAGTTTATTTTTTACAAATTTTGAGGACCATGTTTTAAGTCCAACAGCATTCAGTTGATAGCTCAGTATATGCCAGTACTATTATCTTGTCTCGAATATATGACAAAACAAATGAAAGATCTAGGTGTTTTGTGAACTTAACTAATTTTACAATTTTGAAAAGTAATAAATATTCATATAAGCTGAATAGTATATTTTAGACAACTTGTAATTGTAGTATTGTACTGTTTTTTCTGGGTGACATCATATTGAAAGAAGTCAATCTATTTTTGGTGTTATCTTCTGTACAGTGAGATGCTTGAATTTCTGCTTAGTTAAATCATTGAATAAATGTTTTATTAAGAAAACAGGCCTCCAACACCAACTATCATTTAATGAGACGAATAGAGCTGTTGGAATCTTAGAACATGGAGACACTAAGAAACTCATGAAGTTGATCTCCAAGTTTTGGACAATACACCATACAACCATCAGTGTTAGAAAATGCACAAGAAGTTGGCAGTTGTCCATAACGCAATGCCAGAACGTATGTCATGAGTCTATGTCATGTTTTACTACAAAACTTTTCTAGTTCTGAGATAGTCGCAGACAATTCCATTAAGCTAATGGAGCTCAAATCGCGCCATAAACAGGTAAAACCTCAATCTGAAAGTTTATCACTCTAACATACTACAACTTATTATCAACATTCTCGAGCACGTAGTGTCAGAATCATCTCAGAAGTTAAATACGTCAATAGCGTCCAGTTCCTTTTACGAATCCTGGTGCCTTCTTAACTTCCATGATGACTGTTGTCTTATGTAAGGTAGCTGAGCACTGTAGGTTCTGGGGTGGCTTTCTGATGACGTGAGGAGGAATTTGATGTGATATTTGTACTGACCTGTGCATCTTTAGAAATGATACTCTGAATTCTTGCTGATAAAGGAATAAGGTCCTGTATCATCCCCACAGTGCACGTATCATCACCGCTTTCTTAAACAAGAATGTATTATGAGAACGGATTATCCAGCAGTTTCTTCGAACCTTGAAACTATAGAACACATCTGGGATTAGCTTTCTTAAACCAGAATGTATTATGAGAACGGATTATCCAGCAGTTTCTTCGAATCTTGAAACTATAGAACACATCTGGGATTAGCTTTCTTAAACCAGAATGTATTATGAGAACGGATTATCCAGCAGTTTCTTCGAACCTTGAAACTATAGAACACATCTGGGATTAGCTTCAGTTATAGATTTACGTTTGTCTTGCTTACCAAACACAATCTTACTATAATGGAGCAATGGCGTGACCGTCCATATATCTATCTATCTATTTGACGGAAATAATAAATACAAGGGTGCCATCTGTTGTGCTGAAATACAACAAGATCTCAATGCCGGAAGTGGTGATTGAAGCTTATTAAACGTGGCGCTATCTATTGCACCACAAACAAAAATCCATAAAAAATTTCACACTTTGAGTATTAAAGATTCAGACAATTAGAAAAATAACTGTGGTTTGTGCAACAACCATTTCTTTATCACAGAACACAATTTAAAAAAAAATTCTTTCCTCACAACAAGAACACGACTTGCACTAGGACTGTATGTGAGGGTTTGATTATATCTTTATTGATGTAATTTTTATATGTAGTACTACAAAATACTTTATTTTTTTCAATAAAGGGTTGCACGTTTAATATATATAAATATTACAATTTATATCAGTAGCATTTATGAAAATTTTGAACTACGTACATTGAATCATTTTGATGTAATGAGTTGTGTATGACTAAAGAGCACAATCCGAGCACTTTTCCCGTGTAGTACTCCCCCCCCTTAAAAAAAATACTTTTTTTTGTACAGTTTCTTACAATGAGGTATGAATACTGCGAATTATAATTACTAGCAAAAACAAACGCCCGTAGGGCAGCGTATCTGCTAGTTTGATCATAATTATGCTTTGTCGGCGAATACGTCACTCGATGGGACAGCGGTAAGTCTACGGATGTACAACGCTAAAATAAGGAGTTCGATTCCCCTTGGTGGACACAGCAGATAGCCTGATGTGGCTTTGTTATAAAACACACGCCTCAACGAATAGAGGGCCCATAACAATGGTTGAAGTACCATCTAATATCTTTTATCCATCACATACTTTGAGACCGAGACACCAAAATATGGAAGTTGTTAGTACGTTTTTCACGAATTATTCGGTGTTCAGTCACTTCTACGATTACAGAAAATATTCTAAGCTACTCGTCAGTATAGATAACTTTTATATCGATCTTCGGATATATTTTATGTATCTATAACTATTGCACTTGAACTATGTAACTTCAACGTTTTTGAGGTTACGGGAAGTATATTAAAAACTCTGATTGGTTCAAAAACTGGCGGGGTCTATATACAGTTGTTGTTACCGCTAGATATTAAAAACTCTGATTGGTTCCAAAACTGGCGGGGTCTATATACAGTTGTTGTTACCGCTAGATGCTCTTTAATGGTGTATGGTGAGACTTTTAAAAACACATTAGTTTTATTCGGTGTATCTAGTTTTCGAATGAACAGGTTTTTTCGTACAATTTTAATTCTGGCAACTGAATCCTACGAAAGAGATATCAATACCCCTCTTAACCTCATGGGTTAAGTTTTGTAGATTCACAGCAGTAGTGGGTTTTGTATGTATTAGTACAAAATAGTGTAGAATAATAATAAAGAAACTGTTTATATTATCTATCACTATTAGTGCAGAATAATAATAAAAAACTCTTTATATGTATCTATCACTACTAGTGTAGAATAATAGTAAAGAAACTGTTTATATTATCTATCACTATTAGTGTAGAATAATAGTAAAAACTCTTTATATGTATCTATCACTATTAGTGTAGAATAATAGTAAAGAAACTGTTTATATGTATCTATCACTATTAGTGTAGAATAATAGTAAAGAAACTGTTTATATTATCTATCACTATTAGTGTAGAATAATAGTAAAAAACTCTTTATATGTATCTATCACTATTAGTGTAGGATAATAATAAAGAAATTGTTTATATG
>NW_013672653.1:39771-40533 GCF_000517525.1 Limulus polyphemus
AAAGTTGTATTCGGAAAGAATAAACCAGTTTTATTAAGAAAGGACTTGTGTCGCTAAAGTTTCGTCGGAACGAAGTTACGAAAAATCAATTAAAGAACGGAGACGTAACAAATTGGTGTCAGAAGTGGAACGAAAAAAAAATGGAAACGAGAGGCGGAAAATCAACCTACATCTTAGCAGACTTGGTGGCAGCAGTACAAGAGCAGCAAAAGAAACAAGAAGAACGAGAAAAGAAACAAGAAGAGAGACAACAGCAGTTGCAAGAAAACCTACAACAATGGCAGCTCGAACAGCAAAATAAGCAAGAGAGATTACAGCAGTTGTTGGAGGAAAAAGAAAAGAAACAAGAAGAACGAGAAATTAAACAAGAAGAGAGATTACAGCAGTTGTTAGAGGAAAAGAAAAGAAACAAGAAGAACGAGAAAAGAAACAAGAAGAGAGATTACAGCAGCTATTGAAGGAGAAAGAAAATAAACAAGAAGAGAGATTACAACGGCTATTGGAGGAGAAAGAAAATAAACAAGAAGAGAAATTACAGCAGTTGTTGGAGGAGAAAGAAAATAAACAAGAAGAGAGACTACAGCAGTGGCAACTGGAACAAGAAAGGAAACAAGAAGTACAAATGGAAAACATTAGTAAATTTAAAAGCGAATTAGATACGTTAAAGGACGGTCTATTGTCTTTTACACAAGGAGGATACCTTGACCATCGACTTAATCAGCCCCAGACAATGGCAAGCACCTTACAGAGTCCGCAGCTGAA
>NW_013672653.1:41516-44904 GCF_000517525.1 Limulus polyphemus
GATAAAAGCAGATGAGCCCCACGTGAAGCAGAAGCCAACGAGACGGAGACCAGTACGGAAGAAGATACGTCCCGTGAAATTAAGAGACTTTGTTGAATTGTAATTTTGTGATTTTAATTCTGTACATTTAATTTAGTTATTTTTAATTGTTATTGGCTTATTGTATGTGGCTATTGTTTGGGACGAACAATACGAAGGAGGGGGCAGTGTTGCGTCAGCGAGGTCACGTGACTAGTGTCACGGCACCTATTTTCTAGAAATATCTTGTTCCTTCGTGAATGCCCTAGCATTTACTAGATATATGTTTGTCTGGTATATATATAAGACGCTCACAACGTGACGTGACAATGTGTGTAGGTACTGAGTAATTGAACTGCAGTCAGAAAGTATTGTTGAAGTTAACGTTTGTTGTTAAAACGTTTGTTATAGAGCGACTGTTGAAAATAAGTGTATCGGTAAAGTTATATTCAGAAAGAATAAACCAGTTTTATTAAGTAAGGACTTGTGTCGCTAAAGTTTCGTCGGAACGAAGTTACTGAAAATCAATTAACGACTGGAGGTGTAACACTTTTTTAGAACCACGTAATGGTTGAGGCAAAAATTTCTAACGTGAAAAAATCTTATCCTGGCGTCTGTATTTACACAATAATTACATATAGATTATCAAAGTTTGGCCTATTCTAGAAAAGCGATCACTAAAGTACAGAACTGCTTTTATATCAATCAAATACCTAAAACGGAACTTTTACATGTGTTAATTGGAACTTTTAAATAGCCCCCAGTGACATGTCTGCGGACTTACAACGCTAGAAACTGAGTTTCGATACCCATGGTGGGCAGAGCACAGATAGCCCATTTTGTAGTTTGGTGCTTAACTTCGAACAACAACAACTTTAAATAGATAATAGTCAGTATGATTATTATACATTATGTCCTAATAAATTTTGGGAGATATTATTTGTATTTATGGGAGAGTTTTTAAGGCTATCTGCTGCCGTCCCTAATTTCGAGCTACTAACTAGAAGAAAAGCGGCCAGTCAAAAGCACCCTACCACCCATGATAAAGAATTTACTGTCACTCCTATAACACACTACAGCTCAAGTTACGAGGAATATTTTGCTCAATCTCACGGATTCGAACACGGCTCACCAGAGTTCTATCATAGGGCCGACCCGTGCCACTGGTGGTAGTAGTTTTATTAAGGGTAAAAGAAAAAGATAACGTTGATATGATTTTTAGCTCGTGGATAAACGGCTCATAGAACGACTCCGATCTGGTTTGTTTTTTGTTGTTGTTGTTGTTGTTTTTTTCAAATACAAACTCTTAGCTCATTACTCCATCATCTTTTCACCGAATTGAGATCTAATTACAGTTTTTGACTGGAGAAGTCACATAGATTAATTTATTCTAATCCTGTCTAAAAGAATTTCAATGTGAGGGTAAACTGGTAGAGATCCTGATGAGTAATAAAATCGAATCTGATTTACGCGCGCCCCACGCTTGGTATTGCTGGCGTACAAAAATATAGTTAATAAAAAGGGAAATAAAGGTCTCATAGATTAATTGACTCTAATCCTGCCTAAAATAATTTCAAGTACCGCGGCTATTGAGCATTCCCTCTTGTTTCATTTACGGAGTAGAATTAGGGCATTATTTTCAACCGTGAACAAGAATTAAACTTGACGTTTCAGTGCTTTATGGTGTATATATATAAAATGCATATAATTGTTGTAAAATATTAAGCCTTTTTCTACTCAAATGGTTTACAGATTTCTAGCCTATTCAAGTACAATCTTTCTTACCACCTGTGGGAAGGATGAAAGGCAATCCTGATGGAGTCGATAACTGATCTACAAAAGTAAAAATAAATTACTATAAACTTCAAATAAAATATAAAAGTATTTTTCCGGTACAAATAAGAAATACAAAATATCCAGGGATTTAGTCTAACACTGATTCAATTTTTTATCACTATACCGAAAACTGCTTCGTTGAGAATGGATATCATGAAATAAAATATTAACATTGAATTAAAATTTTATGAATTCAGTAACAGGTCATCAAAACAAATATCACTTACTATTACTTATACCTAGCTGAGGTGTTGTGATGATAAGGATGTCGATCTAGAAGATGTGTTATGTTTTATCCCTGGATGTTTGCTAGGAACACGGTAAATTATACCAAAATATTCTTTCTGTGCTGCATTAAAGTCATTTGTAGCTATAAGATTTTTTGTTGTGATATGGTCGTTGTTGATTTCCGGCTTCTCAGTCACTCCTAACGTGCTGGTTGGATCTACTGTTATAATATGTATATTGTTTACTTCTTTTTCGTTAGGCACTCCTAACGTACTGGTTGGATCTCCTGTTATAATATGTGTATTGTTTACTTCTTTCTCGTTAGTCACTCCTAACGTGCTGGTTGAATCTCCTGTTATAATATGTATATTGTTTACTTCTTTCTCGTTAGTCACTCCTAACGTGCTGGTTGGATCCCCTGTTATAATATGTATGTTGTTTACTTCTTTCTCGTTAGGCACTCCTAACGTACTGGTTGGATCTTCTGTTGTAATATGTATATTTTTACTTCTTTCTCGTTAGTCACTCGTAACGTGCTGGTTGGATCTCCTGTTATAATATGCATATTGTTTACTTCTTTCTCGTTAGTCACTCCTAACGTGCTGGGTGGATCCCCTGTTATAATATGTATGTTGTTTACTTCTTTCTCGTTAGTCACTCCTAACGTGCTGGTTGGATTTTTTGTTATAATATGTACATTGTTGACTTCTTTCTCCTTAGTCACTTCTAGAGTACTGGTTGGATCTTCTGTTGCAATATGTATATTGTTTACTTCTTTCTCGTCAGTCACTTCTATAGTACTGGTTGTATCTCCTGTTATAATATGTATATTGTTCACTTCTTTCTCGTTAATCACTTCTAGAGTACTGGTTGTATATTCTGTTGTCATATGTATATTGTTTACTTCTTTCTCGTTAGTCACTCCTAACGTGCTGGTTGGATATCCTATTATAATAAGTATATTGTTTACTTCTTTCTCGTTAGTCACTTCTAGAGTACAGGTTGGATCATCTGTTGTAATATATATATTTTTTACTTCTTTCTCGTTAGTCACTCCTAACGTGCTGGTTGGATCTTTTGTTGTAATATGTACATTGTTGACTTCTTTCTCGTCTCTGGTTGTATCTCCTGTTATAATATATATATTGTTTACTTCTTTCTCGTTAGTCACTTCTAGAGTAGTGGTTCTATCTTCTGTTGTCATATGTATATTGTTTACATCTTTCTCGTTAGTCACTTCTAGAGTAGTGGTTCTATCTTCTGTTGTCATATGTATATTGTTTACATCTTTCTCGTTAGTCACTTC
>NW_013672654.1:0-2977 GCF_000517525.1 Limulus polyphemus
GTTAAAACAAATAGTAGATAAAAAACTGAAAGATGTTTTCAACAATAATAAAATTATTTTATCCAGAAGTCAACTTAAAATGTGTATAGATTATTGAATAAACTTAAAAAATAATTTTTTTTCTAAAGAAGGTATCTTCAGTCGTGACAGAAAGAACTGTGCTTTATGTATTTTAAGTTATATGAAATCTACCAAAACGATAAAGAAAACTTATAAAAACAATTTGTTTTTTTTATTAATAACTCATTTAACTGCACTTCTTAGAACCAAATATATATTTTAAAATGTGTAAATTGTGCTGAATTGTGTGAAACAGATAATTTAAGATTAACGATACATTTACATAAATTCCGTGTTAGATGTTTCGAAAAAAGCTCATTATATGCTAGTAAGCATTTCTATTAATGAATGTATCTCAGAGAAAATTATAAATTGTAAAATAACTATATTTTCATGTTTCCCCTTTTGAGGGAAACAAAATGTAAAACAAAAAAGATTATTTCTCGAAAAATATTTTATGAACTTTTTGGCGCCACTTTAAATAGATGGTAGTAAGAAAGCAAAATAATTAATTGATTGTAAAGTCAGTAGGAATTGCGAAAATGTGAAAATAGTTACTAAGACATACAGAAAAGTAAAAGTAAGTTAAAGTATGAAATGATAGGATAAATAAATTTCTATTATAATAATAAGAAAAAGTATAATTAGAATAAGATTTTAATTTAAAAAGGAAAGTATTGTTACGACAGGGGAAGTCACGTTACGCTGGTGACACGTAATGAATATCTAGAAGGATAGGGGAACATCACGAAATATCCAGTATTTGCTAGACGCCCTCTATTTCTGTATATAAGTGCGCCAGATAAAGTGAGACAATTAATCGGAACTGGAATAGGAGGCAGAGAGATTCATGTTACTCAAAAATGTGTGAGAATCTTATTTATTAATATTAGAAGAATTGAAGTAATCAGTTCTTTATATTGGATTTATTAACAAAATATCTTGAACATTATAAAATGCTGCAATTTTAATACATGGCATACACTGTGCTGTGTTGTATTATTAATGAACTTCGATTTTAATTAATTATATCTACACAACTTAATATGCTGTTGAATTAAACAATACTTTATATTGGATTTTAAAAAATATCTTGTTGTACATAGACATTAGATGGTATGATATGATGAGATGTATATTGATAGTATGGTGTATGTAGACATTAGATGGTATGATGTGGTGAGATGTATATTTCCCTTCCTACTTCCTTGTGAGATGATCTGCATTAGTGGCTGGACAAAGCCCAGACAACAGTTGGCCTGCCGCTTCCTCCCCCTCGTCTGGATCTACATCTTTTTATGTTCTTGAGCTTTTAGCTGTACATAGTGCATTGCACCACTTCATTCTTCTTACCCGACATTGTGTGATGATGTTTCAATTGGACAATTCTATGGTGGTGGGACATATCAACCATCAAGGGGGCTCCAAGTCTATTGATCTATGTTTTCGTACATTGGATCAATTATACTGGGCCCTCGCATATCACATTCCCTTATTGCATGTTATGTGCCAGGTGCTATCATTCTGGTCATGGATAGTATTTCGAGCCCTGACCAAATATCTCCCATGGAGTGGGCATTATATCCTCTCGTTTTCAGGGATCTTTGTTATTGGTGGAGTTCTCCCCACTTGGATGCCTTTGCTACAGGCCTCAACACCAAGTTACCTCTCTTTTGGTCACCTGTACCTCATCCACAGGCTCTTGCAGTCGACACCTTCAGCCAGGATTGGTCACACAATTATATACCAACCCATCCAATTACTTCATCGGATGATGTCTCTTGTCCACACCACCACTTGTTGAGTCCTACTGTTTGCTTCCTAATTGCTAATTCAGCCTTGGTTTCCAATGTTACAATGACTCCTCCTTTTCACCTGTTCCTCTTACACTTTCTCCCCTCCCCTTCTTCATCAACCTCGATCACATATACTACATCCCAACCTTCACATCCTGTGTATTCATGCCTGGCTTTTACCCGATTCTTGGCAAGACAATCTGGTTTCACACGTCGAGTCGATTCCTTGTTAGATAGTTCCATCTGTCAATCTTCCATGGAGGTGTACCAAGTGGAAGGTATTCTGTAGTTGGTCAAGTAGCAGGGGGTTTCCCGCTGACAAGCCTACCATGGCTCATGTGGCAGAATTTATCACCTGGCTCTTCAACTGTGGGTCTTCAGTCTCCTCGCTTTCCAGATATTGGGCAGCCTTATCCCATACCTTTTGTTCTTTCCAATACCATTAGTTGTTTACTTCCCCTGTTTTTACCATTATCATGCATTCCTGCCCTTCTGGATTGGGACATTAATGTAATCCTACATTCCCTTTATGTCCATTTGAACCACTTTCCTCGTGTTCCATGTTTCATCTTTTCCTTAAAGCATATTTTCTTCTTCTTTTAGCCTATGGACATCGAAGGTCAGATTTGTTTGCCACAGATGTTTCATTTACCCTTTATCACCCTCCTATCTTCTCATTTATTTGGATTGTTCCTTTCTTCCAAATACCTCGGCAACTCTGGAGGGTGATTCCTCCTTTTCTCCTATTTCCCATCTATATTCTCGACCAAATCTCGATAGGCTTCTGTATCTGGCCAGGTAACCAGTTTGGAAAAATGACTAACGGTTTGACCTCTATCAGACCTTGAATGCTTAGTCTGACGCTTTTTATTTTGCTTCCATTGAATTTCTGAATGTCTGAAATGTCAAAAAGGAGTCTTAGTTCATATTTCTAGCTTCAGTAAATCAGGTGCATTGGTGACTTGCTATTTTTGGTGTTCTTTCAGTTTTTTGTCAATTTTTGGGTTAAAAATAGAATATTAAGCTCAGTTAGTATTGTTACGTCTCCGTTTGTTAATTAACTTTCCGTAACTTCGTTCCAACGAAACTTAAGCGACACAAGTTCTTTACTTAATAAAACT
>NW_013672654.1:3626-5487 GCF_000517525.1 Limulus polyphemus
GTTCTAGAAACGTTGCGTCATAGTAGTCACGTGACTCGCTGACGCAACAGTATACAACATTTTCAGAATCAAAAAGTTCAGATTGTATAAACACCACCATAAACAATGTTCTATTCAAAGATGCCTTAACAAGTGATATTTCCTGTAAATGGGACAAAACTACATCCAAGTTCATAGTGAAGTTCAAGAAGGACACAAATTGCAATAATAGGATTGAACCTTAATTGTAATACACAGTCACTTAGAATGTACGTTCAAGATAAATAAAATACATTAGGTTTTAATGTGTATAAGACTTCCTTCCATAACCTATAAGTGAAATTATTAGTGTAACAAGATCATATAGGAAAGAGTTTAGTCTTTAATATCATAAGTATTATCATTTGTTCAATTTTATTATTTAATTTCAGTAGCATCAGCTTCTCGAAATTGTTATTCGTCAAGCCAGCTCATTTTCATTTGAAAATGTCTTTTTCCCTGACGAGAAAACGTGCTTTCAGCTGCACTCGATGGAATCGGCATATTGAAGTGAACGAAGAGAGATTTAAAAGCTGGTGAGTGGAACAAGCTTCATTGTATATCTTCTGAAGTAATACTTATGCATGGAATTTTCTTAACTGATTATCCTCCATGAAATATAAGCTAGTTGGTCATATTAATATCTTGTATCATCAATTGAAACCAAGAAAGGTTTCTGCTAGAATTGTCCAGCTCAGAAATTTAATAAAACATTTATCAGTACTTCAAAAGTACATTTGACATAAAAATGAATTAATAAACCTACTAAATTAATATTAAATTAAACTGAACATATTGTTACATCTCTGGTCGTTTGTTAATTTCCCGTATAATTTCTTTCGGATGAAACTTTAGCGATACAAGTCCTTTCTTAAATAAAACTAGATTATTCTTTCTCACTACAACTTTCCAATACACTTATTTTCAACAGTCACTTTAGCTTAAAAACATGCTATAATTCACAATGATTCACGCACTTTACTTATGGTCACTACCGCGCTTAACTCAATTGTTCGTCTCTGTCTCTGCCTGTCGGCAAATTATCTATGCCATCACTTCTTGCCGGTTATATATATAGAAAATAGAGGGCGTCTGGCAAACACGCGAGCCTTCAGGAACCTTCTAGTTACTTATTACGTGTTACCATCGTCACGTGACTTCCGCTGTCGTAGCACTGCCCCTTCCTTAGTATTGTTCATCCCGAACAATAGCCACTTAAATTAAACCAATAGATAATTAACAATAAGTTAATTAAATTTACAGAATTTAAAAATACAAAATTAAAACTCAACAATGTCTCTTAATTTTATGGGACGTATCTTCTTCCATGCTGGTCTCTGTCTCGTTGGCTTCTGCCTCACGTGAGGTTCATCTGCTCCATCAGAAAATGTCCTATTATCGGTAATAGTCACATCAGTGGTAGTAATTTCATTAAGGGCTTCACTGTTTCCCTTCTCTAAGCTGGGTAGAGTTTCTTCTTCGACAGTGGCTTTTTCAGGTGACACATCTTCAGCAGCGTCATTTATTCCGTTGTTCCCTTCGTTGCAACTGAAATGTCCTGGACCGTGATAACGCCAAAGCCTGTTGGCATGCACCACCTTTGATTTACCTCGCCAGTAGATCTCTTATCATAACAGAGCTTCATGGAATAAGCAGACGTTTTCAAGTTTGAACGCACTTGATGGTGAATATCATCCATCCTTCCATATAACACTTTCACGAAATCTGGTACATTTCAAGGCAACTCTTCATAAGGTGGGCGTCCAGTTATCAGGTTCATTGACAACCAAAGTTCCCGACCAAACATCAGCTTTGCTTGTTTGTTTGTTTTTTGGAATTTCGC
>NW_013672654.1:6484-7647 GCF_000517525.1 Limulus polyphemus
ATGAAGTTACTACCACTGATGTGACTGTTACAGATGATAGGACATTTCCTGATGAAACAGATGAACCCCACGTGAAGCAGAAGCCAGCGAGACGGAGACCAATACGGAAGAAGATACGTCCTGTAAAATTAAGATACTTTGTTGAATTGTAATTTTGTGATTGTAATTCTGTACATTTATTAAGTTATTGTTAATTGTTATTGGTTTATTGTATGTGGCTATTGTTCTGGATGAACAATACTAAGGAGGGGGCAGTGTTGCGTCAGCAAGATCACGTGACTATTCTCACGCCACCTGATTTCTAGAACTATCCCGTTCCTTCGGGAGTGCTCTAGCATTTACTAGATTGGGGGGTGGTCTGGGATATATAAGATGGTCACGGTGTGACCAGACAATGTGTGTGTAGATAGTGAGTAATTGATCTGCAGTGAGAAAGTATTGTTGAAGTTAACGTTCGTTATAGCGTTTTTTTTAGCGCGAATGTTGAAATCAAGTGTATCGTAAAGTTACATTCAGAAAGAATAAACCAGTTTTATTAAGTAAGGACTTGTGTCGCTAAAGTTTCGTCGGAACGAAGTTTTCTATTCAGCATAAGTAGACTAAAAATATAATACTGTTACGTCTCCGTTTTTTAATTGATTTTCCGTAACTTCGTACCGACGAAACTTAAGCGACCCAAGCCTTTACTTAATAAAACTGGTTTATTCTTTCCGAATATAACTTAACCGATACACTCAACAATCGCGCTAAACAAACGCTATAGCAACGAACGTCAATAATACTCCGACCGCAGATCAATTACTCACTCTCTATCTACACATTACATTCCCCTCTTTTATATACCAGCGTACCCTATTTCTTGTAAGAACTTGAACATTCGCCAAAGTACATGATAGTTCTAGAAATGTTGCGTCACGGTGGTCATGTGACTCGATGACGCAACAATACAATGTAATTATTAAAAGGCAACAACATTATTAATAGAGATAATCAAAACTTTTTATAATAAAGATACATGAATTCAGAATTAAACATTACACTAATTGCATCTACACATCTTTTACCCACTCGATGATCCTTTTTTCTTACAGGAATTTCAAAGTATAACTTATAAGCAACATTGATGCTACTCATTAATTATTTTGAATTATTCAGCCCGCAAG
>NW_013672654.1:8429-10952 GCF_000517525.1 Limulus polyphemus
CACAACACATTCATTTAATTGCATGTCATGTATCAAGTGCTTTCAATCTGATGGTGGATTGTCTTTCTTGCCTTGACAAGAATTACCCGATGGAGTGGGCTCTTCATCCTCTCATTTTCTGGTGGCTTTGCAATCCTAGGGGTTTTCCTCACATCGATGCAATTGCCACCACTCTCATTCGCCAGTTTCCTTTCTTTTCCTTCCCAGAACTTCATCCTCAGGCTTTAGCGATTGATGTCTTCAGCCAAAACTGGTCACACAAATTCATATATGTTTATCTTCTTATTCAATTGCTTCATCTGTTAGTTTCCCTTCTCCTTACCACTCCGTGCTAGATCCTTCTGATTGCTCCTTACTGACAGGCTCAACCAGGGTTTCTTCATTTACTCCAACTATATTTATTCTCTCCTGTACCACCGCCATTTTTATCTGACTTCCTTTATCAACCCCAGTCACCAGTTCTCCATCCTCAACTTTTTGCCTGGCTTTTGTCTGGTCCTTGGTGAGGTGAAGTGTATCAGCAAAAGTGGTAGATCATTCACACATGGGACAAGGCTCAGGGACATCCTGCTACTCATCTTACTATTGTTGGCGTCTCAGAGTTTCTGACGAGGCTTTTTGACTTTGGGGCTTTTGTTCTCCTTGTTTTCAGGTTATTGGGCAGCATTAGCTAAGTGGTGCCTGAATAGGTATTATTTAACTCTAAATCAGCACTGTATGCCATGTTGACTAGTGCTTTCTTTTCCATGGCTCCACTTCTAGATGAATAACCTTGTGATATTTGCTTCATAATTTGCCATTCTTGGACCATTCCACCCATGGATTTCATAGATAAAGTATAAGGGGATAGCTGCCCATCCTGCCAAGCCACTATTGAAAAATCAATATAGTCCGCTTTTCAAATAGGATTTTGTGATCATCAATTGCACTGTCTGGGTTGTTAAAGTTCCTCAGGGATCTCCAATGTATTCTCAGCCACCACACCCTCTTTTCTTCTGGAGGAGTGTGGGAGTCCTTACCACTTATCAGTTCCAAGCCATTGGAAGAGTTACAGGCCTTAATTCATAAGGAGTTAGATTCCTACATTCAGCTGGTGATTTCTTTTTCAGCATGAAAATGGTTCTGAGGATGAATACAATCAAGGAGAAGAAAATTGGATTCAGTTTTTCCAGCACCTTCTTTTTTGGTTAGTCACATTCAATACTATTTATTTTTTACAGCTGGTTAATCAGGTATGTGGTTAATTACAAGTTTCTATTTCTTTCTAGGTTGTGGACTTGCCAACTGGATATTTATGCTTTTAATATTACTAGAATCCTCTACCATTCCTCATATGTCATCATATATCCAGACTAGTACTTCTTTCATAAAATATCTGTTGCATGGAAAGGCCATTTGAGTTTGAAACCCATTTCTTCACCTTTCACCTCTAACCTGCACTCTCATTCTGTTCCCGATTGGCTTCCTTGTCTGGTTCGCTCTAGGATATTATGGGACATGTATTGCTTCCTTTCAGGGTTCATGTTCCTAACCTTTTATTCCTTGGAACCCTTTTATTTCCCATGATCTATTCCCTGTCACGCTAAGTGGTTGGCATACTTAGACTTATCAATGGAATGTTGCTGTCTCCTCAATTTTTCTTCTCTTCTGAATTTAACCATTATTTGGCAGCTCATCTTTGACATCTTTTGGAAGAAATCATTCGTGCCTGAATGTGCACTACTCCCTGTTCTTTCATTGATCATTATGTGGCTGTATCTTTCTCAAGTGGATATTGTCTCCCTCCCGTGGAGATTCCACACATGTCCTTTCGCCTTTGACTTGGATATGTTTTCAAAAAATTGTTTTGTTTTCTTTACAGGGACCCTGTTTTATCACTACTCATAGGAACCTACTTTGTGGTAGGTGTGTTTTTACTCAAACCTGCACTATATACTAGTAGAGCTATAATGCTCACTGTTGAGATGTTGTTTTTATGCAAGAACACTAGTGGCATGCCTAGTGGTGTACAATTATGTGTCTCTAGGTATCTCTAATTTTAACTCAATGGTGGACCATCACTCATAGACTATCATGAGTAAAGCAAAGAGGATTTCTTCCCATCCCTGCCGAATATTTGATTGCATAAATTGGAGACAGTCTGCTTTTCAAAGTAGAGTTGTGGACACCCATTGCACTTTCTCCAATTTGACATTCATCTTGACTCCACACCACATTTACGTCCCCCCTCTCCTTTTTTTCTCCAAGTGGAACATGGGAGTCCTTATCAATTCCCAGTAACTAGGATGGTGGACCAAGGAGCCTTTCTCCTGAGTGTGAAGCAGAAACTTATTTTACAATACAACCAAACATTTTTCAACTCGGTGAGAAGAGGCAAAGTTGGCTTTCCTTTTTCCCATTCCCCTGGATGCTTATACCCAGGTAGACCAATTGTCAGTTGGATCAGGGCCACAACTAGACTATGCTGGATCCTTCTCGTAATATTGGTTTCAGGATAACTCTGCCCTGTTCCTACAGTTGAGT
>NW_013672654.1:11212-17003 GCF_000517525.1 Limulus polyphemus
CCCACATGTCAGAATAAGCATGAATAATGTAAAGAGTGGGCTACACCACAAACTTTTAAACCACTCTTAGTATGTGTTGTTTCAGAATAAACTTTTATACTGTGAATCTAATGGTAAAACAGTTGACATGTAGTTTCTCTTCACTGTCGCTTGTTGGAAAATACTAATTACATGAAGCTATACATAATAATTACTATAGTTCTGAGTTTACAAGGTGTACCTTCTCTAGATCAAAATACAACAAAGCACTGACTCAATGTTTTATATAATTAGGATTCAAATCTATCAGTAGTTTATCCATCTTAAATACTTGAAATAAGCTCAATGTTTTGGATCATTAGTGTTCTAATGTAGTAACTGTTTGTCCATCTTAAATGATTTGAACATAACTAAGCATGAGCTCAGTGTTTTGGTAATTAATGACTATATTCTTTTAATAGCTTTGTACTCATTTAATTATTTATAGTAAAGAAACATGTCAGTGTTGGAAATCTAGCACACATAAAAGAAAACCTTCACTATTCAACTGATAACACCATCCTAGCAAAGAACCTCTTCAGAACATTCAAACAGTTAATTCATTCAACTCCTAATGGGAAAGACCCCAGATATGCAGATAGCATACCAGACTTTCTAGGATCAACTTCTGGTTCCATAAAGGCAGTAGATTAGCAACTGAAATGTAGTATTAAACTACTTAGTAATTACTGTCTAGTAATAATTAAAAACAGTAACTAATTAATAATTAGACATAGGTGACTGTATAAGCTAATAACCATGACAATGTAAAGATATATAATTTTAACAACCTTATTTATACACTTCAAATTATAACAAACACTTAACTAAATGTAAACACCATCTCAACTGAACAAGTAGTAATGAGTTGATGAATTATTTTGGAGATGTTTTATTTACCAGGGAAAGTTTCTGACCCACAGCCAACTTGTTGATAATCATCTTGTATTTCCTTTCCTTTCATCACACTCAGAATGTCCATCTTTAAAGTCATTATCATCATTCTCACTCAACACAGAAATGATCTCATCTTGTTGTGTATCACCAGGTTCATCTGATTTTATCCTGACAAATGCGAGACCATCCTATTGATTCTGGCAAGGTAGGAGCATGCTTGGCTAGAGTTTTGCATCAATGGCACAGTTTCACATTGGATTCATGGGTGATTCTGGTACTGTCAAAAGGTTTATCCATTCAATTTCTGAACCATCCTCCTTTGTCTACAGACCCAGTATCTTTTCCTTTTCCATGGGATACTACATCATGCCAGCATTTCTCCAATGCAGACACACTTCTCAAGATGCTACAGAACCTCTCAGTTTTCCATCTCAAGATTGTTTGTAGTTCCTAAAAAAATGGACCATCCTATCACATCTCAACTGGTTCACTGACTTTCTCCATTTCACAATTAAGTCATTCCTTACACTGCATTGGGCACTTTCTCTATGTGTGTGGATGATGAAAGTAGACATCTTGGATGCTTCGTACACATCCATATTGTCCCATCATCCAGATGATACATTTGGCTTGTAGATAGGGGTCATCTTTATCAGTTCTATGTGTTAACTTTTGACCTGGTGTCTGCACCCTAAATCTTTTGTTGGGTGCTCAAATCATTTCCTTGACTACTACATGCACATGGTTTGCATTTCATCATTACATGGATGACTGACTGTTATTATCTCAATCACAGCAAGCTACTCAGCAACACAATTGCTTCTTTGAGAAGCAACTCATGTAAGAAGTCCTTCCTTTCCCTGACACAATATCTCATCCAGCTGGGATTATTTACAACTCCCTTCTCAGTTAGGTCCAGCATTTTCCTCTTCATCGAAGGTCATTGGAGCTTGTGGTACTCAAAATCAAATCCTCTCGCACACTGTCTGCATGTGGGGTTCTTTTTATTTTGGGGACGTGGGCGTCTATAGAAGCCCTTATACCCTAGGTTCATGCTCATATGCACACTCTTTAATGAATTATTCATAATCAGTGAAACTTTGCTTGGTATCCTCTTGATTATATTATCCATTTCCCTCCTTCTTTACTGCAACTCTATGACCTGAATTGCAACTGGGTACAGATGGTCCTCTTATGGGTTGAGGAACGAATATCTGTGGATTCTCAAGAAATCTCGGGTCACTTGTCTTCAGTCGATATGGCAATACACATCAAAATCTTAGAGCTTCTTGCTGTCCATCGGGCTTTGTATTGATTCCTTCTTTTAGTACGAGGCAAACTGATCATTATCCATTCCAACAATTTGACTGTTGTCTCATACATCAATCAACGAGGCGGCATCTGTTCATGTTCAGTTTCTTTTTGAATGTTAGTCATATGCACGCTTAGTAGTGTGCATTTAATCTTTTCACAGATTACTTATCTCTTCTCAACAGAGCCTTCCCATGGAGTGGTTCCTCAATTCCAAAGTTTTCTCGTTGTTATGGAATCAGTGGAGTACTTTGTTTCTGGACACATTTTCCACCCATCTCAATAACAAATTTCCCCTTTTTGTGGTTCCCAGACTTCATCCTTTGGCAGTAGATGCCTTCAGTCAGGATTGGACCAACCTTCACCAGTATCTCTACCTTCCTTTATTTCTATTTCCCAGGATTTTATCTATCATTCAATCCACTCCATGACATGTTCTTCTGATAGCACCTTTTTGGCCAGTACAAACTTGGCTTCCAGTCTTTTCCATCCTTCAGACAGCACCCCCTTTACCACTTTCTCTATTCCAATCCCTCCGCCATCAACCTCAGTTGTTGGTGTTTCATTCCTACATTCCAATTTTACGTGTTGCTTTTGTCTGGTCCATTGCAAGTTGGTATATACTATCTGCATGTGTATATTTCATCCTTTTCCATTCTGTTCATCCTTCTTCCCTCATGGCATATCAGAGAAAATGGTGTGTTTTATTATGTCAGTCTGTGCACCATGATTGCCTTCCTTCCAATCCAAGTATTATTTATGTCTGAGAACATTTTACCAGGCTGTTCCTTTGTTCTCTTTGTTCCTTAAAAATGTGGTTTTGTGATAACCCATTGCCCAGTCTCCAGTGTAGCATTTGCTCAGACTCTCAATCATGGTTCTCCTGTTTTAAATTGGATTATGGAAGTCCCCACTACTTACCAGTTCCTAGCTGCTGGAATAGTGGACCATGGAGGCTTCCTCCTGAATGTGCTCAATTTCATTCAGTTAAGATCAGAGTGATGACGTTCTGTTGATGTAGAAGGTGTAGAACCCTCCTCCAACTGCAAACTGGACGAAAAATACCGAAACCCAACTGGAAATGGACTGGAAATGATCTACTCAAACTCAATTCACCCCTCTAGCTGGGTAATCCCCCATCCTACCTTCTCCTGCAGGTTAGTGCCAGAAGATCTGGTTTGGAAAGGAGCTGGACCAGGAAAGATAATCTGGCCAGCTGGGGACCCCAATCTTACCATCCCCAGGAAATCTGGTTGGAATTGGGTGAACCCCCATGTTGCACTTCCCTTCATACTTTGATGTCAGGTTCCCATGTGACTTATTTTGATTATAGATCTGCCAAATTGTGCCCTGATTAAGAGGACAGAGTGGAACAGTTTTCTCTTCCGTTTTCTTATCTTGGGGCAAAGACAGTATGGATCCTTCTCCTACTGCAGACTGGACTGGAATTGAGTGATAGTCTGAGTATGGTCTGATACACCGTAGCCATTCTATATAATGGAGCACAAAAACCTATGTATATTAAACAAAGTAATCAACTGTGGAACTTCTGAAAATATATTTCCGATACACACTTACCTTTCCTTACACTTCCTATCCTTTCTCTCTAATTCTGGTTCTTCTTTTCTGCCTAACCTCGAAGTGAAGATTCAGTTCTACAGTACAGAGGGAGCAAACTGTCTCACCCTCCTATTGGTGAAGGTTTGTAGCATACAGATTTACATGCTACAATACTGTTGAACCATGTTAAAATGTGAAGTAGGTGGGAGTTTCAAGGCTGGTAGTGAGCAAACATATTTGTGCTTATAGAGGGCAGCACTGAATGAGAAAAGCTAATAGAGTATTGAAAGTTAAGTATCTATCCCAAAAATTTTCAATGTAGGAAAATATTAACATTCATTTTGATAAAATCTAGAGACTATATATATATATGTATGTACTGAATTTTCTACTGTAGTGATTACATAATTTTTTATTAACCTTTTAATTTCAGAACATTTCATTAATTTATTTATCCTCCTTGGCCCTTTCCCTCTAAACATGTCTCTTCTATTATTTGGATCACTTGGGTAGGTACACTCTGTAACTAATGTGCATCTACCCATGACCTGAGATCTTTGGATGGTTCCTTTTTTGTGTAGGTAGACTCTTGGAGATCTGTCCAAGTTATTGTAGTCATGGGTGAAGGCTGTTGAATAACAGTCCTCTATTTCTTCCTTGGTTTCTCAACTGTTGCAGCCTTCACCCACTCCTGCTTCTATTCCTATCCTCTACCTTCACCTTCTTTATCCATTCTTCTTTCCTGTGTTTTGGCAGTGAGTCATCACATTATTCACAGCCAAAAACTATGCTGCCAATAGTACTGTTCAATGTGCTTTACATTACCATCAAATAGATTTCCTGTTTTTGGACTCTCGACAGCTGGAGTGATTGATTCAGGTTTTTCTCTGGTGCCAAATTTCCCACCTCCATTTAACCCTCACCATCCTCCTGTGTTACCTTTTCTCCCTTTATCTCATTACAGAAGCTATCCACTGATCCTCCACAGGGTTTTTGAGATATTTGTAATCTTATTTGCTCCTCATTGGTGCTATGTAGAGCCTGGACAGGATAGCAAAGTTTTAGAAAGCAGTTTTTCTTCTTTGTTCCTATGCTGTGGAGTCCTGAGATTCTCCTGTGGTTACTCTCAGACCACCATTTGCCTTACTGGATATGGTGTAAAATGTATGTTACCTTTTGTCTCTATTCTGGTTTCATATGACTCCTTTCCTACACTTGTCACCTTCCTCAATGTACTTTGCCCCTCCCCCCAAAAAACCAGATATAAGGGTACATACTGACCAGTTTCAGGCATAATTGCATATAGCAGCCAACATGCCTCATCCCCACTCAAGTTTTTGTAATAGAAAATAGACTGTCACATGATTAGATGATTAAGCAAAACTTAAAAAAAATGGACAACTTATATTCCATCTGCCACAGGAAACAAACCCCAGATTTTAGCATCTTAAGTCCATGAACAGACTACTGACTCACTTAGGAATACCCTCAGGACTAAATTAAATTATATAGAGTCATAACTAACATTACAGGAAGGACCTCAGCTTAAAATATCTAACTGTTATTAACAAATCAAAGGAATATATGAGAAGTAGGACAAATCTGAATATGAAGAAATGCTTCTGAAACACCAAATGTGGTTATCCACAGCACCAGAAAAAACAGCAGCTTCATAATAATAGAACTATCCATCTTAAACCAAGGGATGCCAGGAAATTGGTACAAGGTTACAACAACAACAATGATAGATCACTAATGGCATGTCTTTGTGGCAATAAAAAATGGACAAGAGTAAAACCCCAGATGGAAGTTGAGAACCATGCCTATAGCATTCATAACCACGATTATTAGGAGGATTTGAAATATTTGCTCAACTGTAGGAACAGTGTATGTATGTCCTGTTGCTGGTATTATAAGTAAGACAAAGTTCCCCAACTGTAGGAACAGTGTATGTATGTCCTGTTGCTGGTATTATAAGTAAGACAAAGTTCCCCAACTGTAGGAA
>NW_013672654.1:17952-20776 GCF_000517525.1 Limulus polyphemus
TAGCAGCCTTTGCTGCCATGGCATCTTCCCTGTGTTGAAGTTGCTGACACTGAGCTCTATTTTGCCAAGGTTTGTTACAGTGGCAGCAAAGTCCCTCAAACTTCTCTGAAAGCTGCCTTCTTCTGGCCTTGAATTCTTATGACTGTAACAACCTTGGTACCTCTGTGCTGAACTTAACGTAAGATTAGAATTCAATAGCTCTGGCCATTGCATCCTACATAGTAGAGGGGTGTGCTTGCTTTACTTGTATCTTCAGTTGTGGACTGTCCAAGGAATCTACAAACTGATCCCTCAGCAACAGCTTGAGGACGTCGGGTGGTGCAGTTGGGTCGGCCTTATGTGCAATACTTTCCAAATCCTGTGCCAGCTCTTGCATGCTCCCTCCTTTAGCACAGACTCTTGTCCTAAATCTAGTCCTGTAGAATTCAGACTGATTTTGAGTTCCATACGTGAGTTCTAGAGCAGCTACAGTTGTGCCTGTAATCTGCTGACAACTGTCCAAGAATTTCCAGTGGTTGTCCCTTTAAGCTCGTTGCCAGGTACACTGCCTTCTGCTCCTCTGTCCATCCATTCATTTCTGCCAGGAGCTCAAATTGTTCTCTATATTCTTCCCATGGTGCCTTCCCATCAAATTCCTGTGGCTTCCTTCTTACTAGATCACCCCTATTGCTAACATGTCTGGAATGTGATTTCTGGAAGGACTGAAGATGTCTGCATTAGGATTTAGCTGCAGGGTCTGGAAAGGGGCTTCCTGTTGTCTGGGGTTGACTAGGTCCATGGTTAATATATCCTCTCTGTGTAAAGGACAACAAATCATCCTTTAATGTATTTAATTCACTTTGAAATTTACTAATCTTTTCCATTTATGTATGCTGGCTTTCTCTCAACTGTTGGAGACTTTTTCTTGTTTCTTATCTTTTTCTTCCAAAAACTGCTGTAATCTCTTGTGTTTATTTTGCTGTTCGAGCTGCCACTGTTGCAGATTTTCTTGCCACTACTGTCGTCTCTCTTCTTGTTTCTTTTGTTGTTCTTGTATTGCTGTCATCAAATCTGCTAAATAGTAGTTTGATTTGACACTTCCGGTTTCCATTTCTTTTCATTTTCGTCCCGCTCTCTGATACCAATTTATTGAGTATCTGGTCGTTTCTTAATTTCCGGTACAAATTCTGTCCAAGGGACTTCAGTGTTACATGTCCTTTCTTAATTAAAACTAGTTTATTTTTTCTCGATACAGCTACGTAACACACAGAATTTCCACAGTCACTTTAAACTTAGCAACCTTTATAACACACGCTATAAATTACTGTGATTCACACACTTTACTTATGGTGCCTAATATTCGCTTGACTCAGTTATCTCTATATTCAATCTCTCGATCGCTGGCTTATATACTAAAAAAGAGGTTGTCTAGCAAATACTGGGATATTTGCGAGGTTCCCCGATAAGTTATGCTCCTTCTAGAAACTACAGCTTCCATGCTCCCAGTGTCGCGTGACTTCCACTGTCTCTAACAATATTGTTACGCCTCCAGTCGTTAGTTGATTTTCCGTAACTTCATTCCGACGAAACGTTAACGACACAAGTCCTTTCTTAATAAAACTGGTTTATTCTTTCCGAATACAACTTTACGATACACTTAATTTCAACAGTCGCGCTATAACAACGAACGTTAACTTCAACAATACTCTCTGAGTACAGTTCATTTACTCACTACCTACACATTGTCCCGTCACGTTGTGACCATCTTATATATACCAGCCTACCCCCAATCTAGTAAATGCTAGGACATTCACGAAGGAACAGGATATTTCTAGAAAACGTGGCGTGACACTAGTCACGTGACCTCGCTGACGCAACACTGCCTCCTCCTTAGTATTGTTCGTCCCGAACAATAACCACATACAATAAACCAATAACAATTAACAATAACTTAATTAAATGTACAGAAAAACAAACACAAAATTACAATTCAACAAAGTCTCTTAATTTTATGGGACGTATCTTCTTCCATACTGGTCTCCGTCTCGTTGGCTTCTGCTTCACGTGGGGTTCATCTGCATCATCAAGAAATGTCCTATCGTTCAGTAACAGTCACATCAGTGGTAGTAACTTCATCAAGAGCTTCATCGTTTCCCTTCTCAAAACTGAGTAGAGTTTCTTCTTCGAAGGTGGCTTCTTCAGGTGGCACGTCTTCAGCAGGGTCATTTGTTCTGTTTTCCACTTCGTCCCAACTGAAATGTTCTGGACCGTGATAACGCCAAAGCCTGTTGGCATGCATCACTTTTGGCTTACCTCGCCAACCACATTTTACCCGGAAAGTCACGTCTGAGAGACGATCCACTATGTCATATGGGCCTTCCCATGGAGAAGACCACTTAGGAGACTTACCTTTGGTCTTCCTGGGATTATACAACCATACCTTGTCTCCGGGTACAAAGCTGACTTCAGTAGATCTCTTATCATAAGTTAACTTCATCGAATCAGCTGACATTTCCAAGTTTTAACGCACCTGATGGTGAATATCATCCATCCTTTCCGATAACACTTTCGCAAACTCTGACACATTCTCAGGCAACTCTTCATAAGGTGGGCGTCCTGTTAACAGATCCACTGGCAACCGAAGTTCCCGACCAAACATCAACTTTGCTGGAGTGTATCCAGTCGCTTCATGCTCTGCTGTCCTATAGGCCATCAACACTGGAGAGAGTAAGACATCCCAGTCATCTTGGCGACTATTACAAAACTTTGCCAATTCCTGTCCCAGTGTCCAGTTGTACTTTTCTACCATCCCATCAGACTGTGGGTGAAATGGCATTGTCCTTGG
>NW_013672654.1:21082-24731 GCF_000517525.1 Limulus polyphemus
GAACAGGATATTTCTAGAAAACGTGGTGTGACACTAGTCACGTGACCTCGCTGACGCAACAATACTATTACGTCTCTGTATGTTTGTTTGTTAATTTCTCTATGATACAATTCCTTTCTTAAATAAAATTTGTTTATTCTTCCATAATAAAACTTTGCAATACACTTAATTTTTACAGTTACACACACTATAGTTGACAACAATTCACTCACTTTCTACAGCGCTTGACTCAATTGTCCGTCTCTATCTCCCCCTGTCAGCAACTATAGTTCCGATCTCTGTATCTGCTATTCTCGGTTCCCGCCCACCGTAACTGCTGTCCTTAGTACCCCACTCTCTCTCTCGTTCTCTCGCCCTCCCGTCTCCTTTGTCTAGCGCACTTACATACGATAATACCGGCCGTGTAGCCTGTTCTAGAATCTTCTAGACTCTCATCACGTGCTACCAACGTCGCTTGACTTCCGCTGTCGTAACACACTAGTGTTTATCGTGAATCTTCTAGAATACTCGTCACGTGACCCCCGCTATCGTAACAATACGTTTTTCGTTACTTTAACCTTAACTAATTTTATACTACACGCTATAAATCGCAGCGATTCAAAATCTCGATAACTTTTCTCTCTGCCAGTACAAACAAACACTATATATTACCGTCAGTACTGTTCGCTTCTTTAATTATATATCTATCTTGCTGGCTTTCTTTGCCAGGCTTATATACTAAAAAAAATGGCGTCTAGCAAAACTCGGACATTCGCGGGGTTTCAGTGCGCATGCTCCCATCTGTCGCAACTTAACCATGGAAGTGTTTCTGTTAGAGATTAAAACTAATTTTTTTTTCCCGTAGAGTGGATGATTTGTTCGATAGCAAGATGATAAAGAATGAAGAAGAAGCTTTTGTATTATCAAGTAGGAAGTACACTTGTCTAGAATTTATATATATGGTGTTCTTTACAATATTTCAGTATTTGTATCTTTTAAAAATAGTGTGACTATTAGTATTACCTTTTTTACTTTAGTTTAGTCTTAGCCTCATCATGACAGGATGTTCCATCATAATTTGATTTCCCCTACCATGGATACTTTAGTTTAAGTTTTAACAATAACATCTCTGTCCTAATTACATGTTTTGTAATTACACATTAAAAGAGAAAGAAAAAACTGAAAACTTCTTATAGTTATACTAGTATACCTAAACTTTAAGTATTACGCAAAGGAGTAAGTTTAGGATTTACACACGTCTGAAATATGCATTTTTGCATACAAATTTTATGATAAGTTTTAGAAAAAGAGAACTGTGTTATGCATCTTTCATAAATTATTAAATGTTGTATTGAATCAACAAAGCTGAGCCTGATAAAAGTAAAAGTTTTTTTTTATATATATACATTAATACATACATAAATATATATATATATATAGATTATCAAGCTATATTCTCAGTTCCAATTAATTCATTCTAAAAATATCTAATATTTTAACCTTGAATTTCTTTCTTCACTCAAGTAATAACAATATAAATGCAATAATTTAACAAAGTGTTTATGTGACAGAAAGGAAGTTTTAGATAGAAAAGATAAAGAAGTCAAAAATTACAATATTTTACTTTTTGTATTTTTTTAACACAAAACTATAACTAATATACATAAAATTTGTTGTGACAGGTTGCATTTTTAAGAAGTGAACTAGCAACAACTACTACATTACCACTAGTAGTTCAGTTAATAGAATGTTCAGTGTGGGGGATGTTTCAGTTTGCAGGAGATGTAGAATAGGATATTATTTGTTTTAGGACTTCCATGTATGAAGGAATTGGATATTTCCAAATGAAGTTCCAACTTTTCATTTCAGAATACTTTTTGAGCCATTCTTCTATTACCACTTTGCATCATTTCTTACGTGATATACTCTGTAGATTCCTTGGTCACTGGTGAGTTATATACCATTTCACATGCACCGGATCATGTAGAAACTAACCAGTACACAAATTGTACAACCTATACTGACTGCTTAGCTCTTTCAAGGTCCTGGAACCTCTTATTGTCAGTTCTCACCCAGTTCTGTTGGCCAATTAGAAAAGACTGGCTCAGTTTTTACTGTCATCCATTTCCATATAGTTTTATTTATAGTCATCTTGGTATGCCTGGAGAATAAGCTTGCTATCACTACAACAAAATCACACTATATTGGAAATGTAACAGCCATGCTTATTCATTATTTGAACTTCAAGCTTGTAATGAAAGCAAGGCTTCACTTGACAGTTGATTTGTGTTGAGAAACATCACAACAGATATTTCCAGATATAGCCTAATACTGTTTTCTGGCTGTCTAGTTTACATAGTAACTGTAGAGAGGAAGCTGGTTTAATAAGGCTTCACATTGGCCACAGTTTCCTTATACATTGATATATTTCAAAAGGAACTGATCTGCAAATATGTGGGTTTTGTGAACTGCAAGTTGCAATAGGCCACATTTTACTTTCATGCTGTTGTTAGTACTACCAGTGGTGGTATCATTTTAGAAATATTTTACCTCAGATTTTGATTTTGACACTAGAAATTGTCACTGGTAATAATGTTCAGATTAATTGTGTTTTTAGCTTTTGACAGGCTATATTTCTGTTCAATTATATTCATTTTTTTTACTAATATTTCTCAAAAACATACATCACATTTAATATATATTTTACTCTTTACTAACATACATCAACTTTCATTCTTTGATTAGTTTTTAATAAAATATAATGATTTGGTGCAGAAAGAATTTGACCTTTGCTCTCTAAAGCCCCCAAAATCATTCTGTTCACTCAGACTGACTCAGTAAAGACCACGTAACTTGATTGAGAAATGTTTAACAAAAATACTTCTATTAAAATTTGATTTTATGTATATAACATACTTATAATGTTTACTAAGAGATTGCCAAGTTTTGTGAAGTTACATTTTGTCCATTTATAATTGTAGTATTATAGTTTCATGGTTACAAAGTTGGTTAAATTGACCAATCCCATCTACAGAGAGTTCAGTAGTAACCACTGTTAATCAAAGTAACAATATAGAAATATTATAGAATACCTTTTCAAACACTGATTGTTGAATTGAATAAGTTTTGTGAATATGAAAAACATAACATTAATATAGTATGCCTGAATTTTCCAAACTCCTCATAACACATTGTGTAAACAATGAAAGTCAGTTAATGATATGCAGCAGCATGACATCTGTAACACATTATTACATGTTACTGTGTATGTAGGCAAACACTGATACTTATGGAGTTATAGAATAATAAATAAGGAAGTAAAAGAATTTAAGGAATAAGAAATTAAAAGAATAGTTACAAATAGTTAAACATAATATGTGCCTAACACAACTATTTCCATTTTAACCTCCAACATTTAAACACCTAGACTGTTTATGGAAAGTAATAAGTTAAATTAAATTTTCTGTGAAAGCAGAAAGGGAAGTGGGGTAAGCCTTCTAGCAAGTTCATTAGTATTGGAAAAGTAATTTAGAATACTTGTTAATATGACTAAGAAAAGTATTAGGAAAAACATATAACTAAACTGATGACATAATATATACTGATTCTAATACAGTACTTCCCTCTTATCACAAGATTAGCTATTCTTATTCATTGCTGCCCTCTATAT
>NW_013672654.1:25069-27522 GCF_000517525.1 Limulus polyphemus
TGATGTATCATGTTCTACAGGTGCTTAATCACAGGCTTCAAGTGTTGGCGACCCCACATGAGATTTTTGTATGTTTATTCGCGGGGAGATTGAATGTTATATGGGTTAACCTTTATCTCCAGACATTGCCCCACTTCCTTCTGTACCCATGGAACTGGGTCAGGCTGAAGAGGACTTTGTTCACCTGTTTCCACTTCCTGACTTTGCCATGTCTTCCCAAATTCTCCCTGAGGATTCTGTTCGGCCTTACACATTTTTTTTTGGACTTCATTTCTCAGGTATGTGAAGTTTCATCCCTTGCTCCTATATCTTATGGCTTACGTCCTTTATTACTGCATGAACCTACTTCCCAACATTTTTGGTTTCCCTCATTCCCTTACTTTTAGGTTCATGCTGAATAATTTCTCTTTCAGTTGGGTGATGGTATTAGTATGTTCATTCCCCATAGGCTTCAGATCAGTCTGCTTTTGTTTTTCTTGGGGTTGACTGTCCATATCTCGACCACAAACTGTTGGGTTTTGGTTTTACCAATTTGGTTGTGAGCCCCTTATCTTTCATTAGTCTCACCCAAGACCAATTTCCTGTCTCTGCCTTACCCTCATGACTCTATTGTGGTACCTTTACACAATCAGTCACCTGTCCGAGGTTCTTCCCAAAAATCCTGAGGAGTTCTCTCGGGACATTCTCTCCCTCTTTGCTTCCACATTGGCTCATTTTTTGTTGTGTTTGGCTCTGGGTTTATAAACATGGTTGATTTGTTGTTGGGACCTTTTAGGTCATGATGCTGTTTTTATATAGAACTTGTTTACCTGCTCCTTATCTCTGGGATTTGTGAATGGCTCTGTTTTATGACATTTTATCTCTGATACAATCCCGGAATCCTTGGAGTTTCGAGTGACATCCGTCCAGACACAATCTACCATTTAATATCAGGTAGCTCGTTTCTCTCAGTCAGGGCTCGAGTATAATGCAGAGTCAAGTATTTTGTCCTTCTCCTTCCAAAATCTTTCTTGTCCCTTCTTTTAGAGGTGCCACAGCTTGTTTTTCTCGATGATGCGTGATATGCCACCAACAGTTCGAGTGACTCCTTGGTAAGTTTGAGACAGGAGGGAACTCGAATTGTGGCCTTCGCTCATCGATGGCACCCTTTCATCACTGATGTTTGGGTCCTTCAGGTTTTGTCAGAGGGAATCGAAATTCCACTTTTTTGCCCCATCTTCCTTGTCCTAGTTACCTGTTAACTTCCCTTCTCCTTGGTATCCTGTAGCTTGCCAACATCTATCAGGGGCAATACAGGACCTCCTCACCCAACAAGCTCTTGTACCAGTTCTGTATCATTCACCGGGGTTTTACTCCCTTCTCTTTGTTGTTCCCACAAAGTCTGGGGATGGGAGGCCTGTCACCTATCTATCTTTTCAATTAGTTTATTCACCTCCCACATTTCAACATGAAGTCCCACCTCAATCTTTGGTGGTCTTTTTTTTTCCAGGTCTATGGATGACTCAGATTGACATCTCCAATGCTTATTTACATATTTCCATCTCAGAACAATCTTGTCCTTATATTCGGTTCATCCTCTAAGGGGTGGTATACCAATTTTGTGCCCTACCCTTCGGACAAGCTTCTGCGACCCAAGTTTTTTGTCGGATAGTAAGGGCTTTTGCTCTTCAAATTCATGCTCTGGAGCTGGGTTTCCATTTTTCCATGGATGACTGGCTTCTTCTTGCATATTCCAAACAAACAGCAGTTGGCAAATCATACAGCTCCTTCTTGAAGCTGCTCAGGTGGACCGGTTGATAAAATTGGAGAAGTTATTCCTTTGCTCTACCCAATACCTTGTACATTTGTGTCTTTTTCAACACTCACCTCGATCAGGCCCTACCTTCTTCTCTCCATCTCATTTCTATGGAATTGTCAGTTTGCCACACTCTGTCTGCTCCCTCACTTTCTGCTTGTAAGGTTCTGTTGCTTTTGGGGATGTGGTCTTCTATGATGCTGCTTATCCCCTTCGGACCATTTACATATGTACTCTCTTCAGTGGACTTGGCCCAATCAATGGAACCTTACTCTGGATCCCTTGGATACTGCCATCACACTTCCTTCCTTTATAAATGATCTTCTTTGGAAGTTAGACAAGACTCGCACATAGGCGGGTGTCTCGCTTCCTCCTCCTCTAGAGTTACATCTATTTATGGGCACATCCCTTCAGGGCTGGGGTGCATGGGTCAATCACCAGGAGAATTGGATTATTGGTCTGTAGAAAAACAGTCTTTACATATCAACATCCTGGATGTTTGTTGGGCTTTGGATCACCTTTTTCTTTTTACATTGGCTGACATTGTCTGGTAATGTTTCATTCCGACAATTGCAGGGGGTGGTGGCTTATATAAAACCCAAGTTGGCACCTGGTTCTTTTTGTTTTCACATAATGGATCTCCTATCTTGGGCTCATG
>NW_013672654.1:28462-34214 GCF_000517525.1 Limulus polyphemus
TTCCACGTTGGCTCATTTTTTTTTGTGTTTGGCTCTGGGTTTACAAACATGGTTGATTTGTTGTTGGGACCTTTTAGGTCGTGATGCTGTTTTTATATAGAACTTGTTTACCTGCTCCTTATCTCTGGGATTTGTGAATGGCTCTGTTTTATGACATTTTATCTCTGATACAAACCCGGAATCCTTGGAGTTTCGAGTGACATCCGTCCAGACACAATCTACCATTTAATATCAGGTAGTTCGTTTCTCTCAGTCAGGGCTCGAGTATAGTGCAGATTCAAGTATTTTGTCCTTCTCCTTCCAAAATCTTTCTTGTCCCTCCTTTTAGAGGTGCCACAGCTTGTTTTTCTCGATGATGCATGATATGCCACCAACAGTTCCAGTGACTCCTTGGTAAGTTTGAGACAGGAGGGAACTCGAATTGTGGCCTTCGCTCATCGATAGCACCCTTTCATCACTGATATTTGGGTCCTTCAGGTTTTGTCAGAGGGAATCGAAATTCCACTGTTTGTTGTTCCCACAAAGTCTGTCATCTATCTCAATTGCTTTGTTCACCTCCCACATTTCAACATGAAGTCCCACCTCAATCTTTGGTGGTCTTTTTTTCCAGGTCTATGGATGACCCAGATGGACATCTCCAATGCTTATTTACATATTTCCATCTCAGAACAATCTTGTCCTTATATAATCGGTTCATCCTCTAAGGGTTGGTATACCAATTTTGTGCCCTTTGGACGAGCTTTTGCTCCCTAAGTTTTTTGTCGTGTAGTAAGGGCTTTTGCTCTTCATCTTTGTGCCCTGGAGCTGCGTTTCCATTTTTCCATGGATGACTGGCTTCTTCTTGCATGTTCCAAACAAACAGCAGTTGGCAAATCATACACATTAGCTCCTTCTTGAAGCTGCTCAGGTGGACTGGTTGATAAAATTGTAGAAGTTCTTCCTTTGCTCTACCCAATACCTTGTACATTTGTGTCTTTTTCAACACTCACGTCGATCAGGCCCTACCTTCTTCTCTCCATCTCCTTTCTATGGAATTGTCAGTTTGCCACACCCTGTCTGCTCCCTCACTTTCTGCTTGTGAAGTTCTGTTGCTTTTGGGGATGTGGTCTTCTATGATGCTGCTGATCCTCTTCAGACCATGTACATATGTACTCCCTTCAGTGGACTTGGCCCAATCAATGGAACCTTACTCTGGATCCCTTGGATACTTCCATCACACTTCCTTCCTTTATAAATGATCTTCTTTGGAAGTTAGACAAGACTCCCACATCGGCGGGTGTCCCACTTCCTCCTCCTCTAGAGTTACATCTTTTATAGGCACATCCCTTCAGGTCTGGGGTGCATGGGTCAATCACCAGGAGATATGGATTGTTGATCTGTAGATAAACAGTCTTTACATATCAACATCCTGGATGTTTGTTGGGCTTTGGATCACCTTTTTCTTTTTACATTGGCTGACATTGTCTGGTAATGGTTCATTCCGACAATTGCAGGGTGGTGGCTTATATAAAACCCAAGTTGGCACCTGGTTCTTTTCGTTTTCACATAATGGATCTCCTATCTTGGGCTCATGCACAACACATTCATTTAATTGCATGTCATGTATCAAGTGCTTTCAACCTGATGGTGGATTGTCTTTCTTGCCTTGACAAGAATTACCCGATGGAGTGGTCCCTTCATCCTCTCATTTTCTGGTGGCTTTGCAATCTTAGGGATTTTCCTCACATCGATGCAATTGCCACCACTCTCAATCGCCAATTTCCTTTCTTTTCCTTCCCAGAACTTCATCCTCAAGCTTTAGCGATTGATGTCTTCAGCCAAAACTGGTCACACAAATTCATATATGTTTATCTTCTTATTCAATTGCTTCATCTGGTAGTTTCCCTCCTCCATACCACTCCATGCTAGATCCTTCTGATTGCTCCTTACTGGCAGGCTCAACCAGGGTTTCTTCATTTACTCCAACTACATTTATTCTCTCCTGTACCACCTCCATTTTTATCTGACCTTCTTTGTCAACTCCAGTCACCAGTTCTCCATCCTAAATTTTGTGCCTGGCTTTAGTCTGGTCCTTTAGGAGGTGAAGTGTATCAGCAAAAGCAGTATATCTTTCACACATGGGCCCATGCTCAAGGACGTCCTGCTACTCACCATACTATTGTTGGTGTTTTTGTTCTCCTTGTTTTCAGGTTATTTGGCAGCATTATCCAAGTGGTGCCTGAATAGGTATTATTTAACTCTAAATCCACACTGTATGCCATGTTGGCTAGTGCTTTCTTTTCCATGGCTCCACTTGTAGATGAATAACCTTGTAATATTTGCTTCATAAATTGGCCTTCTTGGACCATGCCACCCATGGATTTCATGGGTAAAGCAAAGCAGAAGGGGATAGCTGCCCATCCTGTCATGCCTCTATTGAAAAATCAATATGGTCTGCTTTTCAAATAGGGTTTTGTGATCACCTATTGCACTATTTAGGGTGTCAAAGTTCCTCTGGTATCTCCAATGTATTCTCAGCCATCCTCCCCCCTTTTTTTCTTCTGGTAGAGTGTGGGAGTCCTTACCACTTATCAGTTCCAAGCCATTGGAGTGGTTGACCATGGAGACTCCCTGCTTGATGGGTTCCAAATAAGATGGCTATAATCATTCAGTTCAGAGTAGGGCAGCTACGTTCTGCTGGTGTTGATGATGTAATATTCTCTTAATTGTTATTGATCATACAACGGAGTGAGACATCAACAAGCAGTTCACCCCTTCAACTGGGAGCCCTACCTACACGTGAATGTCGGTACCCCAGGTTTTGGATTTGAAGTGAACCAATAAATGTATATCCTTACACAAATTTCAGGTTGTCTATCATCCTCCCCCGATTCCTCCTTCTGTGTTGTGGGTCACAGTAGAGATATGTGGGACTGTTATGGTTCTTTTTATGGTTCTCCCTCATTTTCTCATGTTATGTGGATGTTATTGTCATTTGAATAGTCCCGAAATGTTTCACGGTCACAAAAGTTGATGGCATGCGATAGACTTCCTTTTGATACCAGATGTCAAATTCCTGGATCGATAGCTCAGAGCTAAACCTATATAACACCCAGGAATCGGAGTGGTTACCAACTGTCCCTCATAGAAGTAACTCTTTTACATCAAATAAGTTATGTTACAATATTTAATGCAGTAGCTTATTAAATAAGACATATTTTATTGAATAAAAGATTTGTTGCTCAGAGCTCATAAACTCACTTTCATTATTTTACAAATATTTTTCATGATGCAATTTAAACACAAAATATAATTTTGTGGGAAATTGAACAATATTAATTATGTTATGATATTTTACAAAATATCAAGATCTTTAAAAACTTTTAAATCTACAATTAATTCCTTTGGGTATTGTTTATGGTAATTATGAGATGTTTTATTGTACTCATCACCACCGATCAGCTTAAGTTATAATTTTCCTAAACTGAAAATGTAATTATGATACAGTACTTCCCTCCTCTTACAAGATTAGCTAGAATCTCACATTGTTTAGGAAGATGAATCAGTGCAAGGGAAGAACAGACATACACCCTGAATATCTGGAGAGGGAACCACACCACTTCTGATCCAGGTATACTCTTCGCCCAGTTGTGGAACACATAAGAAATCAGGGCAGAAAATGAGGAGGACATCCTAGTGGGAGAGAAGGTGGTAGAAGAGTGATCCTAACCAGAGAAAGATATAGTAATTGAATACCACAAAGTGGGTAAACGTGGATGCATCCCATGGTGTAGAGTGGCTAACGTGCAGTGGACCATACTTGGTATGTCAACAACATCAAAAATGTCCTTATAGGGTATTGACATGTGTGCAAGGGTAGGATGAGGATCATACAGTCTTCAACTCAAACTCAAGAACCGGCGAATTTTTCTCTAATAACAAATCTATACAAGTTTATAATTTACAAATTACCTCAGTCTTCACTTGTACTTCATTATAATTCTCTTCCCACTCTTCTTCCATGACACCAAGTTCACAAACTATCTGTGAAGATCTTTCTTCTAAGGAAACCACTTCTCCTGAAGATAAACATACAACAGAATATACTTTACGTATCACTATTGTAACAGATTCTCTACACAATCAAATGGCAGATCAACAATAAAAAAATTGTATATTTATATCACTGAGTTTTTAAACTTCAGCAGAAGTTTCAGATAGAACATATTTCTAACAACATCTACTGTTACGTTACCATTTTGGTATTGATTTCAATTATATTTTTTAACAAGTTGATTGAGTAATTATAATGATGTCTTTCTGAAGATCAGCTACCTGGAAACAGACCAGTGATAAGATGTTTCTAGTCACAAGTTTATTGAATCATCTACAAGAATGAACATGGTGCTGGATAGTTGAAGAATTCTATGTTAAATCAGTGATAATGTTGTATATGATGAGAATGTGAGAAGATGTTAAATGTCTGTTTGATTCCTGGCCACTTATTTTACCTGATACATTGTATGATAAGAATATGTTCTAAAATAATAAATGAAAAAATATTTGTAACAATTAACAACTATTAATTTAACATGTATGTTTTATTACTATGACTAATGTGATTTTTATGTTATGATTAAGAACTAACATATTCATATATTTTGTTTATTCTGGTCAAGTAATTAGTTTTAAGTTAAAGACAAGATTGTAAGCTACATATTAGTAAAAAATTTAGACATATTATAAAATATCAACTCTGTCATTACTGGTATACACTTTTCAAGCATTCAAATCATGAAATTAAAACACTGATAATATAAACATTTGAATTATAACCTACTTTTCAATGCCAGGCCTACTGGTGTATAATGATACTAAGGTAGTTTATTTAAATTTTAAATATATGTATATGACATTTTCCCTTTTGAACATGACCCATCCTATATCCATGGAGTTAATAAACTGTAATATGTTTAAATTTCTTAACAATTTGTTACCACCAATACATAGATATGTACTTTAAAGGAAATATTTTAATCTATTCTCAGTTTCCAACTTTCTGTATTACAAGATGCTTCTGATACAGTCTTACTTGCCTTCCCACAAAGCTATCTCAATTTTCTTTTTGCCCCCAAAGTATTACTAAAACTTTTAATGCTCAGTGCACCAGTCTATATTCTCCACAAATTTCGTGCCAATTTTGAACATGTATATAGCATGTGGTCACCCTCCACCAATAGTACTCTACCACCTATATTGATGCAGCTAGTTCCCTCTGAATCTCATTTTCTCAGTTGGCACTGCATCGTTTAGACCTGTGTTCTTTCGCATGTTACTACTGTTTATGATTGTACTTTGTTGACATTTCAATATCTTTTTCAACAGTTTTCTTTTAGTGTGTTTGCATTCAATTGTTTAATTTTTTTGTGCATTTGTTTCCTGTTATTTAATTTTATGGTAAATTAGAATGACTTTGTAATTAAATCGTTGGACAACAGAAATTCCTGTGATGGTAGACAATGCTTCTGGTACAACTACCCAGGCATTAAGTTTGACTTTATCTGCTGAAGAGGTACAGGCCTTAATTCACAAGGAGCTAGATTCCTACATTCAGCTGGTGATTTCTTTCTCAGCATGAAAATGTTTCTGAGGATGAATACAATCAAGGAGAAGAAAATTGGATTCACTTTTTCCAGCACCTTCTTTTTTTGGTCTGTCACATTCAATACTGTTTATTTTTACAGCTTGTTAATCAGGTATGTGGTTAATTACA
>NW_013672654.1:35131-38258 GCF_000517525.1 Limulus polyphemus
CGTAGAAACAGTGTATGTTTGTCCTGTTGCTGATATTATGAGGTAGACAAAGTTCCCCAACCGTAGAAACAGTGTATGTTTGTCCTGTTGCTGATATTATGAGGTAGACAAAGTTCCCCAACCGTAGAAACAGTGTATGTATGTCCTGTTGCTGGTATATGAGGTAGACAAAGTTCCCCAACCGTAGAAACAGTGTATGTACCAGCAACAGGACATATATGAGGTAGACAAAGTTCCCCAACCTTCTTTTTTTGGTCTGTCACATTCAATACTGTTTATTTTTACAGCTGGTTAATCAGGTATGTGGTTAATTACATGTTTCTATTTCCTCCTAGGTTGTGGACTTGTCAACTGGATATTTATGCTTTTAATATTACTAGAATCCTCTACCATTCCTCATATGTTGCCTGGAAAGGCCATTTGACTTTGAAACCCATTTCTTCACCTTCCACCTCTAGCCTGCACTCTCATTCTGTTCCCGATTGGTTTGCTCCCTATGATATTATGTGACATGTACTGCTTCCTTTCAGGGTTCATGTTCCTAACTTTTTATTCCTTGGAACCCTTTTATTTCCCATGATCTATCCCCTGTCACACTAAGTGGTTGACATACTTAGACTTATCAATGGAACTTTGCTGTCTCCTCAATGTTTCTTCTCTTCTGAATTTAACCATTATTTGGCAGCTCATCGTTGACATCTTTTGGAAGAAATCATTCGGGCCTGAATATGCACTACTCCCTGTTCCTTCATTGCTCATTATGTGGCTGTATCTTTCACAAGTGGATATCGTCTTCCTCCCGTGGCACTTCTACACATGCCCTTTTGCCTTTGACTTGGGTATGTTTTTCCCAACATTTTTTTGTTTTCTTTATAGGGACCCTATTTTAATACTACTCATAGGAATCTACTTTGTGGTAGGTGTGTTTTTACTCAAACCTGCACTATATACTAGTAGAGCTATAATGCCCATGTAGAGATGTTGTTTTAATGCAAGACCACTGGTGGCATGCCTAGTGGTATGCAATTATGTGTCTCTAGGTATCTCTAATTTTAACTCAGTGGTGGACCATCACTCATAGACTATCATGAGTGAAGCAAAGAGGATTTCTTCCCATCCCTGCCAGACCTTTGATTACATAAATTGGAGACAGTCAGCTCTTCAAAGTAGAGTTGTGGACACCCATTGCACTTTCTCCAATGTGACATTCATCTTGACTCCCCACCACATTTACTCCCCCCTCTCTTTTTTTTTCTCCAAGTGGAACATGGGAGTCCTTATCAATTCCCAGTAACCAGGGTAGTGGACCGGGGAGCCTTTCTCCTGAGTGTGAGGTAGAAACTTATCTTACAATACAACCAAACATTTTTCAACTCAGTAAGAAGAGGGCAGAATTGGGTTCCCTCTTCCCCATTCCCCTGGATGCTTATACCCAGGTGGACCAATTGTCAGTTGGATCAGGGCCACTACCAGTCTATGCTGGATCCTTCTTGTAATATTGGTTTCAGGATAACTCTGCCCTGTTCCTACAGTTGAGTTTGGGGAACTTTGTCTACCTCATAATATCAGCAACAGGACAAACATACACTGTTCCTACAGTTGGGGAACTTTGTCTTCCTCATAATACCAGCAACAGGACAAACATACACTGTTCCTACAGTTGGGGAACTTTGTCTTACTCATAATATCAGCAACAGGACATACATACACTGTTCCTACAGTTTGGGAACTTTGTCTACCTCATATATCAGCAACAGGACAAACATACACTGTTTCTACGGTGCTGGAAAAAGTGAATCTAATTTTCTTCTCCTTGATTGTATTCATCCTCAGAACCATTTTCATGCTGAAAAAGAAATCACCAGCTGAATGTAGGAATCTAACTCCTTGTGAATTAAGGCCTGTACCTCTTCAGCAGATAAAGTCAAACTTAATGCCTGGGTAGTTGTACCAGAAGCATTGCCTACCATCACAGGAATTTCTGTTGTCCATCCATTGAATTACAAAGTCATTCTAATTTACCATAAAATTAAATAACAGGAAACAAATGCACAAAAAAATTAAACAATTGAATGCAAACACACTAAAAGAAAACTGTTGAAAAAGATATTGAAATGTCAACAAAGTACAATCATAAACAGTAGTAACATGCGAAAAAACACAGGTCTAAACGATGCAGTGCCAACTGAGAAAATGAGATTCAGAGGGAATATAAGAGGGAACTAGCTGCATCAATATAGGTTGTGGAATACTATTGGTGGAGGGTGACCACATGCTATATACATGTTCAAAATTGGCACGAAATTTGTGAAGAATATAGACTGGTGCTCTGAGCACTAAAATTTTTAGCAATGCTTTGGGGGCAGAAAAAAATTGAGATAGCTTTGTGGGAAGTCAAGTAAGACTGTATCAGAAGCATCTTGTAATACAGAAAGTTGGAAACTGAGAATAGATTAAAATATTTCCTTTAGAAATCATGAAATTAAAACACTGATAATATAAACATTTGAATTATAACCTACTTTTCAATGCCAGGCTTACTGGTGTATAATGATACTAAGGTAGTTTAATTAAATTTTAAATATATGTATATGACATTTGCACTTTGACCTTGACCCATCCTATATCCATGGAGTTAATAAATTGTAATATGTTTAAATTTCTTAACAATTTGTTACCACCAATACATAGATATGTACTTAATGCTTGAAAAGTGTTCACCAGTAATGACGGAGTTGATATTTTATAATATCAATAAATTTTTTACTAATATGTAGCTTACAATCTTGTCTTTAACTTAAAACTAATTACTTGACCAGAATAAACAAAATGTATGAATATGTTAGTTCTTAATCATAACATAAAACTCACATTAGTCATAGTAATAAAACATACATGTTAAATTAATAGTTGTTAATTGTTACAAATATTTTTTCATTTATTATTTTAGAACATATTGTTGCGTCAGTGAGGTCACGTGACTAGTATCACACCACTTCTTTCTCGAACCTTCGTGAATTGTCGGGAGATTACTAGATTGGGGATAGTCTGGTATATATATAAGATGGTCACAACGTGACGGGACAATGTGTAGGTAATGAGTAATTGAACTGCAGTCAGAGAGTGT
>NW_013672654.1:38561-42009 GCF_000517525.1 Limulus polyphemus
CATGTAGAGCCTGGACAGGATAGCAAAGTTTTAGAAAGCAGTTTTTCTTCTTTGTTCCTATGCTGTGGAGTCCTGAGTTTCTCCTGTGGTTGCTCTCAGGCCACCTTTTGCCCCCAATCTCCAGATATAAGGGTACATACTGACCAGTTTCAGGCACAATTGCATAAAGCAGCCAGCATGCCTCATCCCCACTCAAGTTTTGTTCAATGTGCTTTACATTACCATCAAATAGATTTCCTGTTTTTGGACTCTCAACAGCTGGAGTGATTGATTCAGGTTTTTCTCTGTTGCCAAATTTCCCACCTCCATTTATCCGTCACCATCCTCCTGTGTTACCTTTCCTCCCTTCATCTCATTACAGAAGCTATCCACTGATTTTCCACAGGGTTTTTGAGATATTTGTAACCTTATTTTCTCCTCATTGGTGTATTTATCCTCCTTGGCCCTTTCCCTCTAAACATGTCTCTTCTATTATTTGGATCACTTGGGTAGGTACACTCTGTAACTAATGTGCATCTACCCATGACCTGAGATCTTTGGATGGCTCCTTTTTTGTGTAGGTAGACTCTTGGAGATCTGTCCAAGTTATTGTAGTCATGGGTGAAGGCTATTGAATAACAGTCCTCTATTTCTTCCTTGGTTTCTCAACTGTTGCAGCCTTCACCCGCTCCTGCTTCTATTCCTATCCTCTACCTTCACCTTCTTTATCCATTTTTCTTTCCTGTGTTTTGGCAGTGAGTCATCACATTATTCACAGCCAAAAACCATGCTGCCAACAGTACTGGAGACCATCCTGTTGATTCTTGCAAGGTAGGAGCATGCTTGGCTAGAGTTGTGCATCAATGGCACAGTTTCACATTGGATTCATGGGTGATTCTGGTACTGTCAGAAGGTTTATTCATTCAATTTCTGAACCATCCTCCTTTGTCTACAGACCCAGTATATTTCTCTCTTCCATGGGATCCTACATCATCCCAGCATTTCTCCAATGCAGTTAAGACACACTTCTCAAGACGCTACAGAACCTCTCAATTTTCCTTCTCAAGATTGCCCCATCATCCAGAAGATACATTTGGCTTGTAGATAGGGGTCATCTTTATCAGTTCTATGTGTTAACTTTTGACCTGGTGTCTGCACCCTAAATCTTTTGTTGGGTGCCCAGATCATTTCCTTGACTACTACATACACATGGTTTGCATTTCATCATTACATGGATGACTGACTGTTATTAGCTCAATCACAGCAAGCTACTCAGCAACACAATTGCTTCTTTGAGAAGCAACTCATGTAAGAAGTCCTTCCTTTCCCTGACACAATATCTCATCCAGCTGGGATATTTACAACTCCCTTCTCAGTTAGGTCCAGCATTTTCCTCTTCATCGAAGGTCATTGGAGCTTGTGGTACTCAAAATCAAATTCTCTCGTACACTGTCTGCATGTGGGGTTCTTTTTATTTTGGGGACATGAGCTTCTGTGGAAGCCCTTATACCCTAGGGTCATGATCACATGTCACTCTTTAGTGAATGATTCATGATTAGTGAAACCTTGCTTGGGATCCTCTTGACTATATTATCCATTTCCCTCCTTCTTTACTGCAAGTCTATTTACATAGTAAATCAATGGAGACAAGACCATGTTGGGTGTTCTTTTTTCACCTCTATGACCTGAATTGTAACTAGTACAGATGGTCTTCTTATGGGTTGAGGAGCAAATATCTGTGGATTCTCAAGAAATCTCGGGTCACTTGTCTTCAGTCGATATGGCAATACACATCAAAATCTTAGAGCTTCTTGCTGTCCATCGGGCTTTGTATTGATTCCTTCTTTTAGTACGAGGACAAATTGGTCATTATCCATTCCAACAATTTGACTGTTGTCTCATACATCAATCAACAAGGCGGCATCTGTTCATGTTCAGTTTCTTTTTGAATGTTAGTCATATGCACACTTAGTAGTTTGCAATTAATCTTGTCACATATTAATTATCTCTTCTCAACATGGAGTGGTTCCTCAATTCCAAAGTTTTCTCATTGTTATGCAGTCAGTGGAGTACTTCATTTCTGGACACATTTTCCACTTATCTCAATAACAAATTTCCCCTTTTTGTGGTTCCCAGACTTCATCCTTTGGCAGTAGATGCCTTCAGTCAGGATTGGACCAACCTTCACCAGTATCTCTACCTTCCTGTCTTCCTATTTCCCAGGATTTTATCTATCGTTCAATCCACTCCATGACATGTCCTTCTGATAGCACCTTTTTGGCCAGCACAAACTTGGTTTCCAGTCCTTTCCCTCCTTCAGACAGCACCCCCTTTACCACTTTCTCTTTCCCAATCCCTCCTCCATCAACCTCAGTTGTTGGTGTTTCATTGCTACATTCCAATTTCACGTGTTGCTTTTGTCCGGTCCATTGCAAGTTGGTACATACTATCCGCATGTGTATATTTCATCCTTTTCCATTCTGTTCATCCTTCTTCCCTCATGGCATATCAGAGAAAATGGTGTGTTTTTCGATGTCAGTCTGTCCACCATGATTGCCTTCCTTCCCATCCAAGTATTATTTATGTCTGAGAACTTTTTACCAGGCTGTTACTTTATTCTCTTTGTTCCTTAGATTGTATAAATCAGGAGTGGTTTTCTCTTAAAAATGTGGTTTTGTGATAACCCAATGCCCAGTCTCCAGTGTAGCATTTGCTCAGACTCTCAATCATGGTTCTCCTGTTTTAAATTGGATTATGGAAGTCCCCACTACTTACCAGTTCCTAGCTGCTGGAATAGTGGACCATGGAGGCTTCCTCTTGAATGTGCTCAATTTCATTCAGTTAAGAGCAGAGTGATGATGTTCTGTTGGTGTAGAAGGTGTAGAACCCTCCTCCAACTGCAAACTGGACGAAAAATACCGAAACCCAACTGGAAATGGACTGGAAATGATCTACTCAAACTCAATTCACCCCTCTAGCTGGGTAATCCCCCATCCTACCTTCTCCTGCAGGTCAGTTGCCAGAAGATCTGGTTTGGAAAGGAGCTGGACCAGGCAAGATAATCTGGCCAGCTGGGGACCCCAATCTTACCATCCCCAGGACATCACTATCTGGGAAATCTGGTTGGGATTGGGTGAACCCCCATGTTGCACTTCCTTTCATACTTTGATGTCAGGTTCCCATGTGACTTATTTTGATTATTGATCTGCCAAATTGTGCCCTGATTAAGAAGACAGAATGGAACAGTTTTCTCTTCCGTTTTCTCATCTTGGGGCAAAGACAGTACGGATCCTTCTCCTACTGCAGACTGGACTGGAATTGACTGATAGTCTGAGTACGGTCTGATACACCATAGCCATTCTATATAATGGAGCACAAAAATCTATATATATTAAACAAAGTAATCAACTGTGGAACTTCTGAAAATATATTTCCGATACACACTTACCTTTCCTTACACTTCCTATCC
>NW_013672654.1:43003-46831 GCF_000517525.1 Limulus polyphemus
TGGTGAAAAGCCATACAGTTGTGTAGTATGTGGTAAACAGTTTGTATGTAAAAGTAACTTAAATACTCATGAGAGGATACATACTGGTGAAAAGCCATACAGTTGTGTAGTATGTGGTAAAAAATTTGTTACTAAAAGTAAGTTAAAAATTCATGAGCAGATGCACACTGGAGAGAAACCATATAGTTGTATTACATGTGGGAAAGAATTTTTCAGTAAAAGTAGTCTAAACAATCATGAGAGAATACATACTGGGAAAAAAAAACACACAACTGTGTAGTATGTTGTTAACAGTTTGTATGTAAAAGTAGCTTGAAGACTCATGAGATGATACACAGTGAGGAGAAGCCATACAGTTGTGTTTTATGTGGTAAACAATTTGTAACTAAAAGTAACTTAAAGACTAATGAGATGATACACAGTGACAAGAAGCCTTACAGTTGTGTTGTATGTGGTAAACAATTTGTATATAAAAGTAACTTAAAGACTCATGAGATGATACACAGTGACAAGAAGTCTTACAGTTGTGTTGTATGTGGTAAACAATTTGTATATAAAAGTAACTTAAAGACTCATGAGATGATACACAGTGAACAGAAGCCTTAGAGTTGTTTATTATGTGGGAGAGAATTTTTAACTAAAAATGGTTCATGAGAAGATGCATACTGGTGAGAAGCCTTACAGTTGTGTAATATATTGTAAAAAATTTGTAACGAAAAGTAACTTAAAGACTCATGAGCAGATACACACTGGGGAGAAACCATACAGTTGTGTTGTATGTGGTAAACAACTACGAATAAAAAAGTAAACTTGAACTGCATGAGAAGTTGCACACTGGGGAAAATCCATAGAGATGTTTAGTGTGTGACGAAGGATTTTTATGTTACAATGGCCTAAAAATTTATGAAAATATATGCATTGGTGGGAAGCTGTGCATTTGTGTAGTATGTGGTAAACAAATTGTTAGCAAAAGTAGCTTAACTCTTTCAACATAGGCTTGGTCCCTGTGATTGACCTTGTAACTATTTTGTGTTGTAACGTTTAAATTAGTAAGCGATTGTTAACAAAATTTGGCAGATTATCAGTAAACATTACAATGCTTTCATACACAAAATATCTTATTTTCTTATTAAGTCTTAAGGTTTATGAAGCAATGTTTTTCTTGTGCCTTTTTTTCTTTTCACATTGCATATCTAACGTGCAAAGTAATTTTCATTTTAAGCTTAAAAATTCCTTAAAGCATCAGAAAATTTTGAAATTTCACAAGCAAAATCTTTATACTGTCGAGATAGTTATCAAATGTTTCTTAAGAAAAAAACTGTATTTTTATCTGTTATTTTCAGTAATTAATCTCTATACAGGTTTGGTAGATTCGATCAATCTCACAACCACCATAGAAAATTAAGAAATAAATTTAAATTATGCCTCTTTCATTCTAGAATGAACACAGATTATAACACGAAAACATAAATGTTTAGACTAAATAGATTAAATCTCATAACATTATACATTTATATATATATGTTATTTTTATTATATTGACCTTTCACCCGTGCCTAGCTAACAATACAGAAGCTACAATGATGCGGCTCACATGCAATTGTGTTACTGTATCAAATAACAAAACTGACCTGTGGTATGTACAAAGTAACTTGTCTTGGCTATGTTTTAGTAGACTAGTATTTTGTAAAATACAGTCACATTTCAATTATTATATATTATATATGTAAATAGATTACTGCTACTGTGAAATAAGTTCTTAAAGTTATTTTTCTTGAAACATAGAACAGTAACTAAAGAAGTAAAGCAAACAATTATCTCTTCTAGTTATGTCCTTTGTACTTGGTTGCTGCTTGACATAAATTGCTAAGCCTTTAAATATTTTGCACTTGGAGGATATGAAACAAAATATTTGTTTTAGGTTTTATACAGACATTTGAATAACTAAAAAATTATAAATTACTACGTCAATACCATAGAATTTGACTATAATTTATCAAGCTTAGTAACTAAGATGTATTTAGGTGTAAAAAATATGAAATTTTGAGCAAACTAAAGACACTACCTACCTCCTTGAAATCTGGGTTCAAATGAAAGAAATGGCATCCTAAGAATTTAAAATCGATGAGAAAGACATGAGGGGGAAATTATAAGCTTCCGATTGGTTATTCATGTATTATATAGAAGTAAGTGTATATAAAGGAGAGTTTCCAAAAATAGAAAGAGGTGGGCGGGGTGCCACTGTGTTTGATTTATTACATGAGCAATATCTTAGCAAATAGAAATGATAAGGGGCTTTTATTTTATATTCTAGATTGTCGATATCATTAATTTGAGTTTCTAATTTGTATGAAACTATAGACTTAGTATTTTGACCTCACAAACATCTAATTTCATTCAATGCTGCATTCAATATACCATGTGACACACACACAAATTGATGTTTATCTGTGTTTTTTAATATTTACTTTTAAATTAACAAATTGAGTAATGTATAGTTCTAAAATCTGAATTATAATCTACAGTTTGATACACATATTACTTATTGACTTAAATTCATGAAACTAGTTCAATACAATTTTGAATGAGAGTCAACATGAGATGACATGGCCTTTCACCCGTGGCCCATCTCGAAACGGTTAAATACTCCCGAGAAGGTGTATACTAGCAAGAAGACGTACAGTTTCTATGTTAAAGTAACTTAAAGACACATGAAAATATATACACAGGGTAGGAGCTGTACATTTGTGTTGTATGTGGTAAACAGCTTCAAACAAAAAATAAACTTGAACTACATAGAAGATACACTGGAGAGAAACCTTATAGTTGTGTGGTATGTGATAAAAGGTGTTTAAATGAAAATAGTGTAAAGGTTCATGTGTATATGCACACTGGTGAGAAGCCATACAGTTGTGTCATACAAGGTAAATAACTTGGAATTAAATGTAACCTCAAGAGACATGAGAAGAGACCCATAGAGGAATCTTAAAGCTGGGCAAGTATGTTAAAACTAATTTGACCTGTGATTTTCATTGATTAGTGTAATACTGTTTCACATGTTTTTACCCTGTTCTAAGAGAGTTGCAGACATGTCAGTTTTTATCAATTTCCACCATGGAAGTATGAAGTGTGGTTTTACAAACATAACACATAAATGATGTAAAAGTGCCTTTATAGCTTATTCAACACTAATAAATGAGTTTATATAATTAGAAACACATAATAAACCAGTAAATTAATACTTTAATTAAACTTAAATAGCCAGATTATCAGTGGGTGTTTCTAGCCAGGTGTTATCCCTATAGTCAGCAACAGATAGCCTTAGTAGCTATACCATAAGAAAATAACAATATAAGACTCCACTAGCTAATAAGGAGTGAAAGTTTACAAGGTTGAAGTAATAAAGAGGAAGAAAAAAAAAGCTAATTGGAATAATCAAAAGCTATACCAACTGAAGACTTTACTTTCTACTAGTTAGATATGTTTCTTAATTTATTTTATTTCATCATAATTTTGATTGATCAATTATCTTAGGTGAATTTATACACCTAGAGATGTTATACACAGTGTGGTCATAAGTAAATAGAAACCACCTTTTCAGAAAAAATGAATTTTTTCAGACATATTCACATGAATTGATATATTTATAATTGAATTAATATTTGGTAGATCTTCCTTTCGCTTCGTGGAGTTCGTTGATCCTTTGGGGCATTGTGAGAATCATCTCATCAATTTTAGATTGTGGGATTTTCGCCCACTCTTGCTTCAAAACTTGGAGTAGATCGCTCTTCAAAGTTGTTGTTTTTTTTTGGTTGTTTCTTGACTTGC
>NW_013672655.1:0-2216 GCF_000517525.1 Limulus polyphemus
TAAAATGTGGTCGGCGAAGTAAACCAAAAGTGGTGCATGCCAACAGGCTTTGGCATTATCACGGTCCAGGACATTTCAGTTGGGACGAAGTGGAAAACAGAACCAATGATGCTGCTGAAGACGTGCCACCTGAAGAAACAACCATCGAAGAAGAAACTCTACTCAGTTTTGAGAAGGGAAATGGTGAAGCTCTTGGTGAAGTTAATACCACTGATGTGGCTGCTTACCGATGATTGGACATTTACTGATGAAGCGGATGAACCCCACATGAAGCAGAAGCCAATGAGACGGAGACCAGTACAGAAGAAGATACGTCCCGTAAAATTAAGAGACTTTGTTGAATTGTAATTTTGTGTTTGTAATTCTGTACATTTTAATTAAGTTATTGTTATTGGTTTATTGTATGTGGTTATTGTTCGGGACGAACAATACTAAGGAGGGGGCAGTGTTGCGTCATCGAGTCACATGACTACTGTGACGCAACGTTTCTAGAACTATCATGTACTTTGGCGAATGCTCTAGTGTTTGCTAGATGGGGTAGGCGGAAAACGTGACGCCGGAGATTGTTGTAATGTGTGGATAGACAGTGAGTAATTGAACTGCAGTCAGAGAGCACGAGAGACGTTACAGCGTTTGTTTAGCGCGATTGTTGAAGTTGAGTGTATCGGTAAAGTTATATTCGGAAAGAATAAACCAATTTTTATTAAGAAAGAACTTGTGTCGCTTAAGTTTCGTCGGAACGAAGTTACGGAAAATCAATTAACAAACGGAGACGTAACACTATGTTTTCACTGTTTTAATTTATATATTTGCTAGAAGGGGTATGGTGTTAAGATCAAGTAAGCTTGCAACGCTATAATCCAGGTTTCGATATTCGTGGTGGGCAGAGCACAAATAGCTCATTGTGTAGCTCTGTGCTTAATTACAAACAAACAAACAATCGAGTAAGTTCATAAACTAATATAAAGTAGTCCCAGAATATCTAGAAAGTTCATAATGACGTCAGGAATCTAGTAACTGGTATCTATACATAGACATATTAGTTACAATTACAGGCAAGCAGTAGTTAGTTCAGTGATTGAGGGTTGAGTGTAGTATTATTCAACATGTAAATAATCGGGTGGTTATTTACAGAGTGAAACTGAGTAAAAAAAATCAGTAAGAGCTTGTGCTTATGTAAGCTAATCAATAAGTTAGTTACTATTTGATATCAATCAAGAAATGTTTTTAAATGTTATTAGTCTATTAGGCCTACAGTAGTTTATGTTGAAAAGTTTGTTTGTGAATTTAGGCCTACAACTAGCATCATTGTGAACCTAGCATTTAGCAAACTCTAATGAAGAAATAAACCAATTCGTTATCGTTAGCATTATTTTTACCAAGAAAATTCAAAAAGAAACCACCCAACGATAGAATAGATTATGAAACTTTTTATTTTGTTGAAAATAAAATAGAACTTTGACTTAATTTCAAATTGAAAACGACAACCACATGGGTACAAAGTGAGATAGGAAGATTGCTAGAGGTGATGCAAACAATGTAAAGAGGAACAACAAAGAAAAGAGCAGAAATCAAAAGAAGACCAAGAAGAAAGAGGTAGAAAGTTAGAAGAACAAAACATGAAATTAATAGAAGATTAAGAGGAGAGAACTTAAGAGAAGAATTAAAAACAAAAATAAATGTGATTGAAAAAATATTGACAAAGCTATTGGAGATTTACAGAAGGATTACAACAATAAGATTGAAGAAGTACAGATACATCTCTTAGGAACAGAAAAGCTGTAACAGCAAGATCATGTGAAATAGATAAGAACATCAGTGACAAAAGAGGGCATTTGGAAAATGAATTGGATAATGCAAAGAAATTAACCCATCCAGCTTCACCTGTTTCTGCTTTTGCACAATAATTCCAGCCAAAAACACCATTTACTACAAAACTGGATAGATCCCATTGATCTACACCTGTACCATCTGTGACTGCAGGATTTTGTGGACTACTCCAACTAGGGCCAACATCAAATCCAATTTTACAACATTGCCTAATTGAGAAACCAATAAACTGTGATGGAAAGGTGTTATGGGAGGCATATCATTGTTACGTCTCCGTTTGTTAATTGATTTTCCGTAACTTCGTTCCGACGAAACTTAAGCGACACAAGTTCTTTCTTAATAAAAATTGGTTTATTCTTTCCGAATATAACTTTACCGATACACTC
>NW_013672655.1:3216-21276 GCF_000517525.1 Limulus polyphemus
ATTATTGTGTCATGTTACTAGAACCTTCTTAGTTTTTCTTGTTGATTTAATTTAGTATTATTGCATCATGATATCAAGTAGTGTGTGGCACATTCTAGACCTCTGTTGGGGTATAAACAAGTGTCAAAAATGTTGTTCGAAAGATAAGTAGATCAGGACTATGTGATTGTGAGTTTAGTCATAAAGAGTATATAGTGGTGATTTTTAAAGTGAAATTATCACAGAATGTATTTTAATAACAGAGAAGAATAATTCATCTTATCAAATTGTGTTCTAAAGTAATTGAACCAGACTGTGAAGAATCAAACCCATACATAGAACCTGACAGTTGTGAAGCATGTAGAGTTGTTTAATTAAACTTTGAAAAAGATAGTAGAGTGAGTTGAAAGATGCCTAAAATAGCCAGGTGGGTAAGACGCTCAACTCGCAATCTGCGGGTCGCGGGTTCGCCACCAAACATGCTCGCCCCTTTTAGCCATGGGGGCATTATAATGTGACGGTCAATCCTACTATTCGTTAGTAAAAGAGTAGCCCAAGAGTTGGCGGTGGGTGGTGATGACTAGCAGCCTTCCCTCTACTCTTACACTGCTAAATTAGGGGATGTTTGGCGTCAGGAAGGGCATCCGGCGGTAAAAACCCTGCCAAAAACCGAAAATAGCGACTCCGTATAGATACGGGAAAAAGCTACGGAAGAAGAAGAAGTGAGTTGAAAGATAGTCAAGAAGATAGTGTGTAGAGTATTTTTAAAGATAGAGAGTTAATAATCGAATCACTCAGTGAGTTTTTGAAGTATTTGGATCAATGTTTGCTATTGTGCTTATCAATTTACTTTGTACAAGTAACTTGATTTGTTTACATTAGTTAACATCATTAGTATGATAGGCCTAATACAAGTTATGGCAGTATACAACTCTTCAAACTTGTAGAAATGTTAAAGGAGGAAATATAATAATTTATTATCTTTATGAGAACTGAATGTTGAATTAATTTTACCAGATAACCTAAAAAGAACCTGTCGGCAAAAGAATAACACTATGACTATAACTTAAAATTTAATTTTAAAGAACAATATGAGGATGAATAGAAAAAATAGGTATAAATTAAACTATATTACTGGGATTATAGACCACCCATCTTCATAATGATACCTTTAGGAATATCAAAAAAAGAGAATGACTACACAAATACTGTAACATAACCATCATTAACAGTAGATTTAGGCAATCAGTGGAATTTGATAATGAATTAGTTAGTCAGACTTATTAATTGATTACATTCAAGTATATGACAATTGGATAGTTGGAATAATTGCAAATAGTAAGAACTGGAAACCATATCTTTGATTACTTGATTATTTTTGCAAGTCATGACACTAATAAATTAACTGAGTAATGTTGAATTAGTTAAAAATAATGATGAAAAATCATAATGGTAATATTAATTTTGATTACTTATGTAGATGAAATGATCAAAATCAGTAATAATCATCAACATTAATTTTGATTAGTATGTTATTTTTATACCATTAATTGATTCAGTTGTGATTTTGATTAATTGATCATTTTATGTGATGATCGTAAGTAATGTGTTATAGAGAGTACTCATCAAACTCTAATTAACAGTAATTAAAAGTGAATTCATTGTAATGTTAGATGTAGTTTGGTGTGTATTTTTATCACCACTGGATAAACAATACCACATCAAGATACGAGTTACCTTGTGAGTTTGCAAAATGAAGACAAATAAAAGAGTAAGCTAAAGACTTGTGCATGGTGATAAATAAACATTTGCTGTGTACTTTATAAAAGATTTAATTGTGTGCTTCAAAATGAAAGTTCATAACCACTTAGGTATGCTGATAATGGTGTATTTGATTTTATCCACATTCCAATAATTAAGTATAAATAATGTGCCCTTTTTTCCTTTACATATACATTTTTGGTATAGTTTGTAGCAGTTGTTTCCCATTGTATAGCCACTTGACTTTGTATAGATTAGCTACTTGTGTCCAACATCAGTGATTTGGACAGTCTGGAAGGAGAGGAGCTGCTTCTGTCAATTGATAAAATAAAAGTCAGATCAGTATTGTTGCACATATTGTTTGGTCTAGCTTTAAGAGGCAGCATTCATACTTGATAACAGCTATTATATGATTGTCTTTTCATTGTCCCCCTTTTCCAGTCTAGCTTCCATCATGGCCAGAGAGCTTATTTTATAGTGAGATTTAGTAACATGACAGAATTAAAGAATTTAGCTTGCATCTGTTCCTAGTTAAGTATTACATTGTATTTCAGTGGCTTTCTCAATATTTTATGCTTTTCATATTCCATGATTTACAGTGTGAGATACGTGTTAGATGAAATGAATGAAACCTCTTTTTTTAGATATATCTATCCGTGGTTATACATTGCTAGAAAATCCTAGATATAAGCTGCTTATTCGACCACTGGAAAATAAGTCAAGTTTTTACTTAAGAATTTACTCTTATCACTGAACTGTTTAGTTTAGCTGTTTAGTTTAGTTTGGCTACAAGTTTAGCCATTTTATAATTACGGGCATGATTTTATAGAATTGTGTAAAATATTTGTAATTAATAGATGTCCTTTTGTGCAGACTTTAAAGTTTCAGTTACTCATTGTAAACATTAATTGTGCTTGAACATTTTTCTTACTCTTTTTCATTTGTCTGGCATTTTATAAATTCCATAGAAATGTATGTTTATGTTTAAATAATAATCTTATGTAGTTTTTTGTGAAAATGCAGTTCTTTTTTTGACATAAGTTGGTTATTTTTTATTTTTGAAAGGATGTAAGAAAATATTTGATAGAAGAGCTATAAACTGTAATGGTGAATATGACTTCCAAGTTTATTTTTACTAGTAAGACGTGCATGCTGTTACAGCTACAATAAATCTGTTTTGAGCGGTAAGACTAATTTTACAATGTAGTTCATTTGAATTTACTTTTATTTTGTAGTGAGTTAAAATATTTTCTTATAATTGGTCAGGCAACTACTATAAATAAAGGTCATAATCTTTTATGTTACTAAAATTTGTCCTGTTGTCTCCAAAACCTGAACAATAGCTTTGTAGATTAAACATTATATTTTCATCAGGTTTGGTTTAACTTTGATATGCAGTTTGTTTCTGAAGTGGTCTCCCACTAAAATGGTGCCAAAATATTTTACTGAGTGAGTCAACATGTAAAAGTTTATGAAAAAACTACACGTAATGAAGTGAGAAAGAAATCAAAAACTGTGCCACTTATCATGTAAATAGAACTGTTTGAAACATGCACAACATCTGATTAGACTTACAGAACCATCTTTCTCACACTTTAAAGTTTCACACATTCTGTTACTATGCTCTTATGTCAGTAGTACACTAATTGTACCAATGCCCCCTGTACAAAGCTAAAGCAATGCTTTCTTTGTATGTTTAGTATCATAATACATGTAATTAAGCAGTAACCTTGACATGTACTTACAAAGGAGGAAGTAGCTGGCATTCTCTTAAGTTTCTGTACACTGCATAATGTTTGGTTACCATATGAGCATTATTATTAAAATAAGCATTATTATTAAAATTGAGGTATTAAATTGGTTGATTCTGTGTTACTCATGATAACTTGTAGTGATACTTGAATTTAAGCTAAAAGCATATATACACAACCAAATTGTAAAGGAAAAAAAGTTATTAAATGATGTGTATGACAAATTTTGTTTTTGTTTTAATATCAAGTTACTTATATGGTTAAGTAGTGTTCCATTAAATATGAAGTTAACTTTTAAAGATTACATATACTTATAACCAGTAACATACATTTTGCTTTGTTTGACTAATGTAAACTATGTTTTACAAACAAATAAAAATAAATTCCTATTGCACATATGTAATGAATTGAGTGCGGACTTGCTATTTATTTTTGATGATGTCAAATATTCAAAAGTTGAAAATGTCATGAATGTCTAGTATAAGTATTTAACTATATCCATCTCATTGGTGAAACTGATGTTTCAGGTTTTAAAATTTTACCTAATGGTTCAAGTAGATTTAAAAATATATTGTAAGATATTATTTATTGGATTACAAAGAGATACTTGTGGGATAGATGATGCACAATTTACTAAGAAGCAACAACTTTGTAGTATTTTCAAGTGAAACTGGTTTTCCTTGAAGTAATGGGATAAGTCTGCAGAATAACAAGAGATTCAATAAAATATTTATTACAGAATAGTTCCTAATTTGTTTAAAACTTACTAAGTTTGTCAGAATGAAATAAAAACTGGATACAATATAAAACATGGTGAACAATCTTTATTAATATCACAACACAGTGTGTGTAATTGCAATGGGCATTGAAAAGTCAATTTTGCTGGATCAGAAATAATTTCTATCATGCTGATTTGACTGAGATCATTTACCATACTGCCTAAGTCTAACATTACTTACATAATCCAGTAATGTCAGACTTACCCACATGATTGGTAATTCCCATTCAATCAAGAAGATTGTAACCTCAAGGCATCACTTGGCCTACCATTGGAGGACATTGCTGTCAACCTTCATGTACAAAGTGCAGTGTTTACCCAAGGACAGACCAAACAAATTTTTAATAATACTTCATTAAAATAAGAATCTAGAAAACAGAAGTATACCACAACTTACATTTAAATTCAATTTAGAATAATAAAATGTTGTTTCCTATTATGTATTAGGATTGTGACATATAAATGATGTATGTATTAAAATTCTGCATTGTCTAAAATGTACTGTCACTGTCTTTTTTTCGTTAAGTTAGTATGTACATATAAATAAAAGATATTTTTAATTTCTCTAATAACATTGATCAATTGCTGTTAAGTGATTTGTATTGATAAGCTCACCAGTACAAGAGTAAATGGTTTTGCTTGTACATAAGCACAAAGCTACACAATGGGCTATCAGTGCTCTGCCAACCACAGGTATCAGAACCCGGTTTCTAGTATTGTATGTCTGCAGACACACTGCTGAAGTATATATGGAAATATATTTCTGATTTAATTTTAGTATTAAGAAATGGCTCTGAAAAGCATACTTAATTTTACACGTTATCTCATGTTTACTGTTAGAAAATAATTGTTTTTAAATAGTTCAGTTAGAAATATCTTTGCATTGTTGAATGAAGCATTTATAATGCAGTGATTTACAATAAGGAAATAAACATGCTTGTAAAATAAAGAGAACTTTATTTTAACATTAAATTATATACAGGGTGTCCAAACACTGTGGAACCACAGGCACTTCAGTTGTATAGAATGTGTTCCACGTGCTGTCCTTGTAATTCGAAATGAGTTTGTATTAACAGTAGGATTCACTCAACCTTTTCATGCTTTGACAGTGGCATAATTAGTCACGTATCTAAAATAAAAAAAAAAACTGCAAATCACCTATGGTTCCAGACTTTTTGGACATCCTGTACATACGTGTATGCATGTCAAATCAACAAAATGTGCTGGATGCTAACCTTTATCCTTCAGACTCTTTACTTGCAACTACTTTATTGGTGTGGATGACATACAGGCATCATATTAAATAAAATAAAGCTTATTTGAACTTAATATTTAAAATATGTATTATATAATCCACACACAAATTGAAAAATAACACAATGACTTTTATAGAGATTTTTGGTTTACCACACCTCATAAAGCTGATGGAGGTTTAATTTGCTGGGTCTATTGAATTTGAAATAGTTTCTCTAATAGAGAACAATAACAATACCAACAAAGATGATGTTATCATACTACAGAGGTGTTATGTTTGTTTGGCTCAGCATGGCCAGGTGGTTAGGGCACTAGACTTGCAATCTGAGGGTCGTGGGTTCAAATCCCCGTCCCACCAATCATGCTTGCCCTTTTAGCTGTGGAGGCATTATGTGATGGTCAAACTCACTATTTGTTGATAAAAGAGTAGCCCAAGAGGAGATGGCAGTGGGTGGTGATGACTACTGCCTTCCCTCTAGTCTTTCACTGCTAATTTAATGATGGCTAGCACAGATAGCCATAGTGTAGCTTTGTGTGAAATTCAAAACAAACCACACTTGACTCATTTTGTATTTTTAAATATGCTAAATTAAAATTAATACAATAATTTTAAATCCAGCTGTAAAAGGAGGGAATATAGCACGATAAGGTTTAAGAAATGTTCTTTTCATCAAGGAGCAATGGTATATTAACATTCATGATATCAATAAGAGAAATTGGGGATGATCATCATAATTTCTAGTTGAAAACACTATTTTGGAAAACTTATCCTTTATTCATATTTGGAATGTTATTTATTTTTGTTTATAACATGTTTCGTTTTTTATGAAAGGCTTTGTCTATCAACTAAATTTTTGGGTTAAAGTTGTGTACATATACATGGCATTTCTTCATCCCTGGACTGTTGGTTCTTGTCTTGGCTTATGCAGTTTTTAATGTTCAGAGTTGAATTTATTTCAACTTGGTGTATGTTATTTTGTAAGTATTTGGACAAAAATTTGTTTTGTAATAGTTTCTAGTAGTAAATAAATGTAATAAATTATGTTTTGATAACTTAATTTGTTTTAGGTTTTGAAAGAAAGTTATATGTGTATTCTTGAATTACGTACATTACATAATAACTAGTTCTTATATGTATAAATAGGAAAAAAAAAATTTTTTAACGGTAAGTAGGTATTGCTGGTTATTCATAGAATTGCTACAAGAAGTATCCTAAACAAAATAAATACTGCAATAAAAAAGTACACAAACAAGTAAAGTGATACTAGTTGAATAGATTTTAAAACGATTTTCAATCCTTACTTTGGTTGGCATTGTGATCCATATAACTAATTGAAACAGTCTAAATTTGCCAACCACCTGTTGGGTTGAATTGAGTTGAAAATATATTTAAGCATGTGCATGATATGATATGAATATATTTATTAAAATATCAAAAGTGGATACCCACAGACCAGTCAAGTAAGCTGGAGAAATCTTGTAGCGATAGTCCGAGGCACCTAGGGGCTATCCCTGCTGACGAAATCAGGTAGGTAGTAGAGGAAAAAGTTGATGTTTTAGACACTTTTTTAATTGTTATACCGCAAATGTAAGTGACCTTTTTAGTGTATTATTAGTATATATGTTTATAAATTATCGTGACAAATACTTTGAATGGTCAGTTTTCACTTAGAAATTCAATAGGGTGGTTTTTCTATGCATGAATTGTTTGGAAACCTTGTTGTTCTTTACTATTAAGTACTATTGTACTTAATAATAAAAAATTATATATAGCATTTTCAGTTCTTATTTATAATTTTTTTGTCAAATATATTGTAATTTTTCTGATTCCTGCTATACTTAATTTTTGGAAAAAGACTTGAAGTCATCACTGTTAAAAAGTGAAGTTTTCATTTTATTTAATAGCATATACAGTTGTAATAGAATTTTTTTTATATATGTTGTATGACTGCTAATTGGATTACCTTTTCAGCTTCCTTTTGGATTTTTTGTCATCTGTATCAGTTTCTAACTACAAATGAGCAATGACAGCTATTGTACCAGTGTTTATGCTTGGATTTGTAGCATTCTTCTTGTATTTTTTCTTCAAGGTAAGTATTTGAAAATAGTTTTTTTTTACAGGCTATAAATTTTGTATTGTTTCTTACTCATCTTTCCTAGTTAAGTAACACTTAATTTTGAACTCAGTTTATGTCTTATATTTTCAATAATGAAATAAAACTGGTAAGTTAAGATTGAGCAGTTAAGAGGGAGAATGTAGTATTTACAGAAAAAAAAAATTAATAGTAACTAACATTCTGACAAGCAAACTTATAATGACTGCTAAGTTAATCATATTTTTTAAATTTTCCTAATGTTTATAAAAAGTAGTTTAGTGGCTCTCTTTTTTAGGGCAATGTGAATGTGAGTGATATAGTAAGATAAGTTTCTTCACAGATTGTACATGATCCTAAAACTTCAAATATGTCCTTATAATATTTGGGGATTTTTAAATTGTCATTAACCTAGACAGTTACATGTATCTCTATATAATATTAAGTTTTCTGAGATGATACCACACTCTTCATACAATTAAGCTATCTTCCCTCTGCATCTGCTTCAGAGATTTGCATGCCATTAACCTTTATTGAACTCTCACCTAATCTCAAGAGATTTCTTGTGAATTACACTACTGCATAACGACATCATTACGCAGTAAAGGTCTTTCACCAATAGTAGAGCAACACATCTTTACATGCAACAGTTCCCCTATGCATTTGCAATTGAGAATGTCAATCTTTATCTCAGCACCGAACATTTCAGATGTGCTTTTGTTTCCTAAGTTTAAAGATATTTGTGTAATTTAAGGAACATAATTTTGTTTTCTTTCTTCAGTATGAACTCGTATGTTAATGTGACATCTATTAATACTTGTGTGAGTGAAAAATTTCCTCACACAGATTATGTATCAACTATGACTTCTGGAGGTGCATTGACTGTAAATGACATAACAACCATTGAGAACTAGGTAGTGGATTACTTTATACAGCCAGGACCTTCAACTCCCATTTTATCTTCAGGTGTACCTTCTGTTCATTTTGAGGGGAGAATGAGAAAGGAGAATTTGATTGCTTGTTTCCTCTTCCTCCTGGTTTTGTTTGGAAACTTTTCTTCCTGTTGAGGAGAACTCTCATACTTTGTTGCATTATCACAACTTATTACCACAAGTATGTACCATTCTATCACCTTTTTTTCCTGTGCCATATGACTTTTCTTGTTCCCTACTTCATAATCCTAGCCCTGGCAACTTTTTTTTATTTTCATCTTCTCCTGATGTTAGTGTTCATGCTGATTCATTTCTTGACCGATTACATTCCTGTAACCTCCTGTCTTATTGTACTTGTTTGTTTTATTCCTATATCATGTCTTATAGTTCTTCTAAATTCACTTTTCTCAATTCCCAAAATTTGGAATCTCTCTTGCCTGTTTGGTTGCAGACTCTGTCAGCAGTTTCACTTTCCAGCACCTAATACTGCCATCTTTGCCTGATCTTTCTTAATTTTTCTTTATACTTCCTGACCTTCTTCTCTTTCCCATCCAACTTTGATGACTACCTGATTGGTTCAGGGACTGTCTGTCAGGTTTTTGCATACCTGTCGTCACACTTTTCTGCCAATATATGGGTTAGTCAAGTCTTTACCCAGGGTATTTCTCTTCCCCACTTTCAGTCCTTATTCCATTTTCTTTCCTCCTCCATCTGACCCCATCATTCTTTAATGTTTTGAGGAGGTGGTGTAAGGTTTATTGGACAAACAAGCCATTGAGAGGGTGTAAAAATTTTCTTCTGGGGTTTTACTCACATCTTTCTGTGGTCCCCAAAAAAGACTGGGGATTGGTGTCCAGTGTCAGGGTTTTGCATAGGAGGGATTCTTTTACAGTAGGTGTCTGTGACTCATTGGTGATAAATTCTAACAATAAACGGACATCACACAATCCACTTGTTTTAAAATAATATATTCATAACAAGATAAACATAGGTATAAAATTCCTTTAAAATATAGGATATCACAATTGTATCTAAAACTCTAAATAATTTTTTTTTCATGTTGAAAGTCCACACAGGCTGATTCAGTTACCTTAAAATCCAATTGATAAATTAATTTTTGTTTCCACTCTGTTTCTTACTGTACAATGTGTGATAGGTTCATTTATGTTACTTCGTGGGTTACCACAGTTGTATATCAAACTTTAAATAATTGTATCCTTTTCATCAAAGTCCACAGAGATGTGTTCAATTATCTTAGAACACCTATTGTCAAGACAAATTATTCTTCTTAACTCTGTTCAACTGTGAAACTCACTTTAGATATTGCTCGTTATGGCTAAACTAACGATCACGCAGTCTAACTTCACTTGCACTCACTTAGTCACCTATATATATATACCTTGCTCAACTGAGGCCTGGAACTTTCTACAAACTAGGAGATGCTATGATGTAACAATACTCGTAGCAAGAAAAACTTGGAAATTTTGAGAAAGGTGACATCAAAAATACTACAGCAGTTGAACTACACACACAACTTACAACTTTTACCGAGTTAGATAACGAAATTTGTCATAAGTATTGCCTTTAAAATAATCACTTTTAACACTCTTGATATGAAAACTAAATATTCATTAAATATTAACTCATTAAATAATAACTATTAAGCTAAACAGTCTTGTATATTTATCATCCAATTATTGGTCTTTCCTCTCTCAGTTGCTTCCTGGTCATATCACACATTCATATGGAGAATTTCTTTTTCCTCCATTAGACCTTTTTGTACAGAATGTGGATGATCCTTATGTCTTCAACCATGCTGTCTGGGTCTTTGCTTGCCTTCTGCACAGATTGCAATTCTATTTCAACATGGAAGATTGGCTTCTTTGTTCCCAATCCTGGGAAGAATCCACCCTTCATACCTCCCTTCTTCTGCAGGGAGCCACCAGTCTAGTGTGACTTGTCGAGATTTCCAAATAATTTCTCACTTCTAGCAAATATTATGTTCACTTTGGAGTTTGCTTCAACTCTTTTCTCAGCTGTGCGCATCCCTCTCTCATCCACATGTGAGTTCTGGAACTTCTGGTCATCAAAATTCACACCTTTCCTGCTCATACTGTCTGAGAGGTTCTATTGCTTTTGGAGATCATGGCTTCAATGGTCATGCTCATACATGCCTCCTCTAGTGGTCTTTTATCTTTTCACCAATGCTTCCTACTTCAGCTGGGAAGCATCTCTGAAAGACAATCTCACATCTGGTACTTGGACCCAGGACAAGTGCTCTCTCTATATCAACATGCTTAATCTTCTGGCAGTATATCAAGCATGTTCCAATTTTTTACCCCTCCTACAGGTTTATTTAATTATGATCCATTCCAACAACTCCACAGTTGTTTCCTATAGCAACTGCTAAGAGGGTACCCAACTCAGGACCCTTTGCCTCTAAACTCTGGATATTCTTTATTGGGCCAATTCTCAGTGGGTTTGTCTAATAGCTTGTCATGTGCTTTCTGCTGTGAACTTTGTTGTGGACTGCCTCTCTTTTGGCTGGACTGTGTTCTGCCCACAGAATGGTCTCTTTGCCCTCAGGTTTTCTGTTGGGTGTGTTCTTGGTTAGGAACTACTCTCATTGATGCCTTTGCTACCCCTTGTTTAGATATTTATGTTATCAGTTCTTCTTGTACTCTCTTCCATCTTTCTTTTATATTCTTCTCTATCCTGACCAATCCTTCCTTCCTAAGGGTTTGCCACTCAGGAAGGTGATCACTCTCTCTTGCTTATTTCCCTTCCTTCCATTTCCCACCTATATGATTGATTGGACCTGGACAGACTGCTGTGTCTTGTTTGTGCAGTTTGTTGCTACTTGTCATGGACCTCACCCCTTTTAAATCTCTGCTACCAACTCTTCATTCCCTGGGATTTCTCTCTTCCTCCAGGGACATCTCTCCTTCTACTCTTATAGGTTGGGTCCATCAATTTCCACATTTGTGGGTTGATGCTCACAGGTTGCTCTACATTTCATTCCATCATATTTGTCACCTCATTCATTCCCTTGCCACTCATTTCAGATGATCATTGAGGTGGGGATGTGGACCCCCCCCCCCCCCCACCTATCTTCACCATCTGGCTGTCTCATCTCCTGAAGGTATTTGCTTAACTCCTTTTACCATTCTACAGTCTATCCACTGTAAGTATGTTTCTTTTTATTTTGCAGCCTCCCTTTGTTTATCGGATCCTGCCAGGTGGCTGGTGGTGCCTCCAAGGGTATACTCACTTCCCAAAATCCACATCGAGCCAGGATAATGGAATGTTTTCAAAAGTGTTCATTGCATATACCCTGGCTCCATATATACCCACTGTGAGATGGGGTGTACTGCATGACCACTTGAATGTCCTCATGGTATATCTCTATATATACCTTTTTTGTTTGATCCAGACAATATCTATTCAATGGACCATCATGGAAAAAATCAGCACCAGGGGTGTTCTGCCCAATCCCCTGGCTCATGCTTGCTGGCTTCTCAGAATAAGGTTTTGCAGTCACCCATTACATTGTCTCTAGTAAAAGACCTTTCTGGACTGAAGGACAAATGGGGATCCGGGCATTTCCCTCTTTTTTTCTAAGTGAGTGGAGCATGGGAAACCTTTGCCACTTACCAGTTTTTAGCCACTGTGGTGGTGGACCATGGAGAACTCTCACCTATTGGACTTGGATGCTGGGCCAGTATACAATTGAGTACCAGTACATTGGGAAGTGGGTTGGTGGTGACACTGGCAGTGTAGCACACGTCATCCCTCATATAACTTTACATATCAACCATGCCACTTGTGTCCTTCTCCTGTGGCCTGAGTCTGTTCAGTTCAGTTGAGGTGAGCTCACTATACATGTGTGCCCTCCTTCTGCATACGTCATCTGTTCAGTTCAGTTGAGACAAGCACACTCTAACAAAATGTGCCCTTGTCCAACAGCTGATGCCTGTTCAGTTGAGTCAAGGTGTGCACACACACACCATACCACTATCTGTGGCATGATTATTGTGCCCTTCTCCTGCAATTGGTATCAATCCAATAAAATAATGGTAGAGTTGAAGTGAGTACACAGGATATGTTCTGAATAAACCCCAACCACATTACACATATTGGCTCTCCGACATCATGTGTGCAAGTTCTCTGATGGCCATGTTCTTATTCTTCTCATCCCTGCTACACATGGGGCTCATTTCCTCTTCCTCCCTTTCTTCCTGAGTAAAAATTATACCTTGTACAAGGTGAGATTTGGTCTCCCATGGGTGTGCCCCTATGCAGGCTCTATCAATAGGTGTCATATTTTATGGGTTTTCTTTGGGCACTTTCTGAAGGGTGAACATCTAGGTAAATCTGTGCACCAGCCCCTCTACCACTTCAATATGGGCTTCTAGTTGAACTGTGTGAAGAGGTGTGGTATTGTCTTGGAAGTTAACATTTTCCTTACTTGAAAATATATTTCTGTTAAATTCTCAACTCTTGACACACATTACCACTCTTTTTTACCACTTACAGTGTACCTTTGTATTCCTTGCCTCATCAAAAAATAGTTTTCTCAAGTACAAATGCATAGGGAGAGCTGTCACACTCCTATTGGTGGAGGGTTCTTGCTGCATAATGAAATCATTATGCAGTAGTGCAAATCATGAGAAATCTTGTGAGATTAGGTGGGAGATCACTAAAGGCTAGTGCCATGCAAATCTAGAGGGAAGGCGGCTAGTCACCACCACCCACTGCCAACTCTTGGGCTACTCTTTTACCAATGAATAGTGGGATTGACCATCATATTATAACACCCCCATGGCTGAAAAGGCGAGTATGTTTGGTGGGATGGGGATTTGAACCTGCGACCCTCAGATTGTGAGTCAAGCACCCTAACCACCTGGCCATGCTGGGCCATACTTTTTTTTGTCAACAGTATGAAATCATGTAAATAATGTTTTATATAGTATATACACTTACGATATTTTAAACAAATGTTTTCTGAAATTTCCATTCCTTAAGGAACAACAACAAAGAAAGATGGTCATTCTTGTAAAAAAACAATGCTTTCAGATCAACAAGTTTATGAAAAACTACCAACATTGTTTCTGTGAAAACCAATTTTACAGTTAATAAAGAGATTATTTGTACAACATCCAATGTTACTTATCTCATACAGTGTCAAAAAATGTGACCATTAACAGAGGTCAAGATTACACAGGAAATTTTAATGAAATGCAAAACAAAATAACAGTGCTGCATTGCTAAGACACAGAACATTCCAGTGCTCCAAGCACCCTCATAAAAAAAAGTCCCAGATGAATATATCCAAAATACTTTAGAATTTGGTAATAAGGAGCATAATAGTCAACAGAGATGATTTGAAGCCTTCAATTCCATACCCCTACCTGAGAATTTAAACAGTGTTGTCACCACAATAACACTAATGTTAATCTAATGAGATTCTGGGATTTTGCGGTACTTTATTTCCTATTTGGTTTCAAGCTTTACAAGATAAAACTATAATAACTTAAAATTTTAAATTACAGATTAAGGTAATATTATTTTAATTTTGTTTAGGTTACTTCAGGACTATATGGTTGGTACTTATTAATCCAAAATACTAGATTATTATAGTGCTACACAGTTAACTTTTAAAATGTTAATGCACATCATAATGTCATTATAAAAATATAACTACTGAGATTAGCATTTAGCTAGAATTTAAACAGTGTTGCTAACACAATAATACTATATTATCTGAATAGATACTCTAGTTTTGACCTGGTGGTTAGGGAGCTCGACTCGCAATCTGTGGATTGCAGTGTCAAAACCCATTGCTATACATACTTGCCCTTTCAGCCATGGGACGGGGAATTATAATGTGGTCAATCTCATTATTAAGTGATAAAGAGTATCTTTATTCAAGAGGTGGTTATGAGTGCTGCTGGCTTATTGTCTTCCCTGTGGTCAGCAGTTCAAAATTAAGGACAGTGGCAGACTGCTTTAATAGCTTTGCCATAAACAAACCAACACATTTCTATTTTTCTTCTTTATGCATTCCTTAATGGTTTTCAAATTTTGGAAGATAAAATTATATGTCAGAACAAGTGGATATTATTCTAATTTTAACATTATTTGATTTTAGATTACTACTTGGTTTTTTTACTTGGGCTTAATACATATTTCCCAATAAATTAAACGAGTTATGGTTATTTGAATCCTTTGGTTGGTTCTGTAATTATGGATATGACACTTAAGGCTCCAACACTTATGAACATGTAAAACAATTCTGTATAGTCAGGAATGTAACACACCAAGAAAAGTGTATACAGTATTGTTGCACCAAGTAATTGATAAGTGAATAAAACTTTCATTGTTTCTAAATGTTCAATGATGCACAAGCTTAACATATGGCTTTAGAGATGTACAATTTTTCATATACCATTGCAATTATACTGGGTGTTCAGGTGATAGGCAAAAGGCACTGTAGGTAACACATTACTGTTTGCATGTTAGCTTAGTTAATCCGAAATAACTTACATCAGAAATTAACTATATTAGTATTGTGTATAAAATAATTTTGATTACAATTGGAAATGAAATTTTTTATAAGGTATGTATTTAAAAAAACTAATTTTAAAGTCTAGCATGACCACTGCTGATCAGTATGTTGGACAAACCTATATACTTAAAGAGCAATTCAACAACAATAAATCTATCAAGATGACCTTCCTATTACCCTACTTAACCTTTCAATTAGTGTTATGGTTCTCTTAGGTATTGAAACTGGTTTCAGAACAGAAATACTTAATGAAGTGAAAGAAGTTTATTGGATTAATTTGATTACTGTTCATCTAAAATCAGGGACTTATTTCTCTGTCAAATAAAAATTATTTTAATTTTCTTTCATTTCACACAGAATCCATTGTTCAAGTAAATAAATTATTTTATTATTAAAAACATATATATATATATATGTCTTTCTTTCCAAAGGTGTGCATAAGCAAAACTTTTTATCTTGCAATTATGAAAGAAAAAATATATAAAAAGGTTTTGATCATCATCAACTAAAAATGTGAAAATCGAAAAGAAAAAAATACCTTGCTCCTCCTCAAGAATTTGTTGATTCGTAGCGTCAATTTCTTTGTCCTTGACTTCAGACTTGGTATCATCTGCATGGCATTCTTCCTGACTGACAGTGGAGACATTTGTTTTGATTTCTTTGTCAGTTGTGGGTTTCTTATGTACAAACTAGAAGAAATAACTAGAACATCTGCAACTGACACACTTCCCTAAGTAATTAGTTTCTCATATACATGATTTGGAAAATAAAGGCAGCACAATCAAATAACTCATACCAATTAACAGAAGATAAATCTATGAAATCATCAAATAGCAAACATTATGAGAAATTATAACAAGTAGGTATAGATGAAAACACTTAAATGTTTTAGCTGTTGTCAATAAAATTATGTATTTTGAACATTTAAACATACCTTTTGTGTTTGCATGACAATGATTACTTCTATTTAGGTCTCTTTAAAGGTTAATTGAAATAGTTTTATTTGTTTTTTTTTCCTTTGGCTAAATGGAACTCAAAGTGATTAATTTTAATTTTCAAGTATTAAATTGCTGTATAAGCTAAACATAGTTATTTCTTTTATCATATGTCAAATTTAACTATACTTCTGTACAATATTTCACCTTTAGTATTTCATCTTCCAAAACAGAGCATATTGTATATTCTTGAGAGTCCACTAAACACGTGTTTTTCAAAATCATGAAGTGGATGTATGCTTTTTCTCTTCAAATTTGATTATCTGAGAGAAGCACATTTAGTGTAGATAATTTTAATTTTAGATTTGGAAAGTACATCATGGCTACAACCCAACATAAGACTAGTTTGCTCATTATTGTTACGCTAAATAAATTTTATTGGTTCTCTTATATATATATATTAGTTTCAAAGGCATAGTGTAAACTAAAAGGCCTTGATTCAGTTACTTATGACATTAATTGTTTGTTCGAAACACTTGACTTTAATTTGCTGATAATCTTGTTCTGCAGCTTATAATTTAAACCTGCTTGTTGGTCATTTGATTGCACTGCCAGTGTACACGTATATGATGTTATATACCATTAATGTAACCTGAACATGACAGTAGTAATTGCAAAATTCATTAAAATATTTGTTTTTGAATGTAAATTATCCATAATTCCTTTTTAACTTAAGAGAGGTCACTTAAAAGCAGTTTCTGGTTCACGCTGTATTTAAATCTAAAGTTTCATGCACTGTGTTTCCATTTGTAGAAAAAAGATTCATTAAAAATTAAGAAATAAAGTTATTACTCTGAAAATGCTAATAATTAGTATCACTGAATTCATTTTACTGTTGTTACTTGCTTACTTTCAAAAAATTTCTGAGAGGACTCACAGTGTTGGTTAGAATATTTAATATATCTACTTATTTCTAATTTAATTATTTGTTTATTATTATGATGATGAATAAGCCTTTTGGGTTGGCCAAATTTTGCAAAATATTATTGTTAACAGTGAGGGTAACCAACTAATGAAACAATTCATTCTAATCATTAAGAGTAATATACTTTGAACACTGTATTTAATTAGCTTAGTTCATTTTGAGGTATATATTTTTACCTCTGATCTATGTAGATAGCTTGCTTTGATCAGAAATTAATATTAATAATGTTTTCATTCAATGGGAGATGAATTCATTTTATTAATAATGTCATAAATACATTATTTTATTTTTTGCAAAACTTAGATTTGTAGATTTTATTTGTCAGTAAATATAAGATATTTTGCTTTGAATTTTTGCCATTTTTATATTGTGTGCAAAAACAGTATCATAACTTATGGATAATACATATATATAGTTCAACATTTTTTTGTACATGAATTTTCATTCAAAATACATTTATTTTTTTCTATTACAAAAGGGAAATATTTGCAACTAAAAATTTGAATTGAGAGTGTTGCACATAAAAAAACTGGCTATTATATATTTTCAGAAAAAACTTAATTGTATACTTTTCAACAATATATAAAAATAGAATCTGATATTTGACATGAGCACTTAAAAAGATATGTCTTATGAGCAATCCAAGAATGCATTTTATTTATCTGATGATACCAGTTTTTATTTTTACGGATTGTAAAAAAACATAAGAAGAGTGTATCCTAAATTTTGACAGTATAAGGCTTAGCTATTAAACCTAGATTTTTTGTAAATAATGGACATCCCTTTCACGTGTTTTAGACTAAAAAATAGATTCAGATGACTTCTAGACATAACATAATGTTTTGGGACAACGTGGGACCTTTTGGTTCATCTCAGCTATTCCATCCTCATAAGTAAATTAAAACTATTAATATAAAAATTAAAGAAAAAGATAAAAATCTTAAAGCCAGTCCTTATCATTCATAAATTTATCAAGCTTCCTCTTAAACTAACTTAAATTTACTGCCTCCATAAAATACGAAGG
>NW_013672655.1:22117-23705 GCF_000517525.1 Limulus polyphemus
CAGTCCTTATCATTCATAAATTTATCAAGCTTCCTCTTAAACTAACTTAAATTTACTGCCTCCATAAAATACGAAGGCAATCCATTCCAAAAGCTAACCACCCTGTTGGAAAAATAAAACTGAAGATGACTCCTACCTTGCCAAAATTTATACTTGTGTCCCCTAGTCCTACTATTCTCACTGTTAAGTATGAAAAAATATGATGTATCAACACTGTCAATTCCCTTTACAATCTTAAACACCTCAATCAAATCCCACTTAACTCTTCTTTTTTTCAAGAGAAAGCAATTTGAGAGATTTCAACCTCTCCTCTTATGACAACCCCTCCATCCCAGGCACCATTCTTTGAACTCTTTGCAACAATTCAATGTCTTTCCTAAGGTAAGGAACCCAAGACTGAACACAGTATTCCAAATGTGGCCTAACCAGTGACCTATACAAGGAAATTATAACCTCTTTAGACTTGTATTCAATGTTTCTGTAGATACAACCTAAAAATCCTATTTGCCCTACCACTAGTAACAACTCAGATGCTTTACCTACTCATTAATTTGCATTCACAATATTTTAATGAAAGAATAGACCATTCCAAGCTTTTACTTGTTGTTAAACAAATATCCTAATGTGTTGAAACACTTTGTACAATAAAAAGAGTAACAAAATATTTGAAACTCAGTGAGGGCACGACTGAAGAGGGAAGACTGAAAAGTTAAGCTTTTATAGATTTCTGAAAGTTATTTAATATTAATATTATAATTTTTAGTAATTTCAGTTAAATAACACAATAATAACTAGATATAGTAAGATTGGTAAATAAAAGTAAGATGGTCGGAGTTTTAATTTAGAGATTAGTAGTATAAAATTTACCACAATGTTAAAATATGCTTAGTACATATAATGGTACTTTAGGCTTAGGTATATTTCAATTTAATGGTAAAACAGGATAAATACATTGTTTTATTAAATAAATACAATCTAAAAACTATTTTATTGTCTCTTGGTGTTTTAAGAATTAACTTGCTTACTAGAACTTAGATCAATTAGTTTAAATTCAGCTTATCGGTGTAGGTAGGTTATAACATAAATCAGGCTAAATACATTATTGTTACGTCTCCGTTTGTTATTTAATTTTCCATAAATTCGTTCCGACGAAACTTTATCAACACAAGTCCTTTCTTAAATAAAACTGGTTTATTCTTTCTGAATATAACTTTGCGATACACTTAATTTCAACAGTCGCGCTATAACAAACGCTATAATTCTCAATGTACGTCTTACATCAGTTGTGGGAAAAGCTTTGGAAAGTTTGTTAAAATATGCTTTCCAAAGTCATTTAACAAAATATAGAATTTTATTGGATAGTCAACATGGTTTTACTAAGGGAAAATCTTGCCTCACAAATCTTTTGACATTCTTTGAAAAGGTTATGGCCTATGTAGATGAGGGTAAGGGTGTAGAATTGGTGTACCTGGATTTTCAGAAAGCATTTGACAAGGTGCCAAATAAAAGGCTTTTAAAAAAGTTATCTCTATAGATGTGGGGGATAAGTTATCACATTGGATAGAAGAGTGGCTGGATGGAAGAAAGC
>NW_013672655.1:24705-37926 GCF_000517525.1 Limulus polyphemus
TGTTGCAAAACTTAGAAGAGGTATCTTGGCACCCCGGGATGTTGGTTTAGAGTAAGGTTGTTTTGTTCAATATATCAGTGTCAGTGTAACTTACTTGTACCTGATTATGACAAAACCTGGTCGAAACGTTGTACATTTGCTGTTATGTTAAACTTATATTAAAGTTTTGCTTCATTACCCATTCAAGCCGTCTCCAACCATTATTAGTCTCAAAGTGGGTTCCTCGTCATCGAATTTAAAGATCATTTGCAATAAGAGGAAAATTTGCATTACCCATTCCGGCATTCCACCACTTATACACTGCACTCACAGGGTGGATGCATATGGGAGTAGCAAATATTGAATACAACTCTAAAGAGGTTATAATTTCATTGTACAAGTCACTGGTTAGGCCATATTTGGAATATTGTGTTCAGTCTTGGGCTTCTTACCTAAGGAAAAACATTGAATTGTTGGAAAGGATTCAAAGAAATGGTACTAGAATGTTGCCTGGGATGGAGGAGTTGTCATACGAGGAGAGGCTGAAATCTCTCAAATTGTTTTCTCTTGATAAAATAAGAGTTGGAGAGATCCGATTGAGATGTTTAAGATTGTAAGGAAATTGGTAGTGTTAATGCATCATCATTTTTCATATTTAATAGTGAGAATAGTAGGACTCGGGGACACAAGTATAAACTTTGGGAAGGTAGGAGTCATCTTCAGCTAAGACAGTTTTATTTTGCTAACAGGGTGGTTGCCCTTTGGAGTGGGTTGCCTTTGGATGTTGTAGAGGCAGTAAATTTAAATGAGTTTAAGAGAAAGCTTGATAAGTATATGAATTATAAGGGCTGGCTGTAAAATTTTTTTAAAGTTAATTTAATTTAGTTTAGAGGATGGAACAGCTGAGATGGACCAATAGGTCCCATGTTGTCCCAAAACATTGTTATGTTAAAAGATTATTGATTTATTTATTTGTATGCTGATTACAGGTCTTTGAAACCAAAATAAGAAGGATGATGCAACTACTTGCATCCCACACAGTATAGCTTTTAAATAAAATATTTTATTTAAAGTATTTTAAATAAAATATTTTAAAATTTTAGTTCTACCCAAATGTGATCTACATATTTTTAGTATGCATGATATATATATATATTTAAAATGGTACGCAATAGTTCTGAGAGGAATCAAGAATCTTCTTTTTCAGTTCCTGATACTTTGAAAGAAACACTCAAAGATGAAGTACAGGTAATTTTTGAAATTTCTTTTATGTTGTTTCTACTTTTAGATAATGTAGTGTAATTATAGGTAATTTTAGTTTTATTTTTAACTAAGTAGTTAATTATGTGTTTAGAAAGGATAAATAGTTTGCCATGTAGAATGTAGGATTGGTTTGTAGTTGATTGATTAACTGTGTTTCAGAGAGGATAAAAGTATTTCATGTAGATGATAGGATTATTTTGATGTTCTTTAATATTGTTTGTTGGACAGCATGGATTGTTTTCACATAATGCAGCTTTTAAAATTCATTTTTTGAAATAAAGAAAACATTAATCAAACTGTTTCTTGTAAGAACAACAAACATAAACAGAAGTTTAAGACTGAAGACTAATTTATTTCTTATCAGTGCAGTAAAAAAAAGATACTTCAAAATACTTTTGCTTCTCTGGTGAAACAAAAATTTTTCATTAAATGCAGTATTTTAACTAGTATTTCAAAATATTGTTATTATTATTATTAACAGTTAAAAATTTAAAAACAAAATTAGTGTTAGGTGGGGATGTGACAAATAGTAGTTTTGGTCAGACTTCAGATATCTGGCTCTTGATATTTGATTGGATTTTTTTATTTTCAGAAAATAAGCTACACTTCACTATAGTATAGTATTAAAGTAGTTACTTCATTATTGTTTTTAAACTTTGATAAGAATGTATAGTTCTGCATGAGACAGTGCTGATACTATTGTTTGGATTATGTTTGTTGTCATATGTGTCATATAGTGATGACAATGGATGGACATGATGTTTATTTAAACTACATAATGACTATCTGTATCATGACTACCAGTACTCCCACTCTTTAATATCAGGGAAAACACTATTATATTTGGAAGCTAGTAGAAAGCACCAATGGGCTAGATGATGCAATATCTATCATGTGTGATGCACTACAAGTATTTGCCTGCATAATATTGTCAGATGAACTATTAATGGAAATGCTACCTGACTATCTGATACATTGTGAAATTAATATCTGATTGGATTTCGTCAGATAGTACAATATCTGATTCAATCAAATATTTATCCCATTCCTAATGATAGGTTTCATAATATGCTCATTATACTTTCTCTACTTGTAAGAGATTTCATATGAGAACTTAAGACATGTAAAGCTATCAATAATCATACATTCTGAAACTAAAGTATTCTTAAGGAAACTCTTCTTATCATGTGGAGTATTTTTTATTTTTCACTATTTTTTTATAAAATATTTCAAGTATGGTTAATCTATTTTTCTTTCAATAAATGTTTTTTTATGAAAGCTGACCTCTATTTTAAGGTTTAAATTATTATTAGCTTCAAAATCTTCTGAAGTTTGTTTTTTCTTTTAGTTTTGGGTATAGAGTATTAGCATCGTACGTTTTCAACAAAATGCATTGCTATTATGTTTATTACTATATAAAAACTTTCATGGTTGATTAATGTTGGTTAGCACGTTACTTTGTCAGATGATTGGGTGCTGCTGTTAGTCTGATTGAATTTATAGGGGAAGAACTTTATATAAGGAAAGCTTCAAAATCAAGTCTCAGTAACAAAAGTACTACATGATTATTAATTTTTGTTCTACTCACTTGAATATCTTATCCTATGGATTTAAACTTGTATGATAAATCTAAGTTTACTTAAATATTTTTTGGAAATTTTGTAATTTATATTCTGGTATGATTATCCAGAAAGATGTTTATATTGTTAAGTAATTTCTCCTACTTTAATTGAACTGGGCTTAGCCTGATGGTTAGCAAGCCAAGTTGTGGATCTGAGGGTCCATGAAGGTCTTGTATCAAGAAGAAAATGTTCATAAAGAAACTCTCACTCTGCACTTATGGAATGTGGGTATGTTGTAAGAGTAATGTACAAATCCCACTGTTTGATTAGAGTAGTTTAAGAGTTAGTGCATGGTGATGGGTGCTTTTGACTAGTTGCTTTTCAACATGTCTGTAAGTTCAAAATTTTTAAAGACAACTAGCACAGATGTCTTTTCTTTTGTAGCTTTGTGCAAATATACCAAACAAATAAACCTACTTTAATTCAGAAGGTGGATGACATTTTGTAAAGTGTATGTGTAGGTCTTCATTGAAAGAGTTTTTGGATTTTTGTTTCAACAAATCAGTCTTGATTTAAAAGCTTCTGGCATATACTAGTCCTCAAAAACATTTTGTTTAAACTTTATACATCACTTATATGTAAATAGTAATAATATTTAAAGTGATGTATATTTATGTAATAAACATGCTTTTTTTATATAAATCAAGTATTTGTATTGTAGTTTTGAATTGATTTTATGTTTTTTGTTGCTACACATATAAGAATGAAGAAGAAGATACTGCAAGCCAAGCTGTTGAAAAGGGTGTTTTACCAAAAGTAGAAACTTCACAAACTAGTGAGGAAAAATACAAAAGTGTGGAAGAATTAGTCAAAGAGCAGGAAATAAGTGAAGACATTTGTGAGGCTTCTGTGGAACCTACTGATAAACATGAACCAGAACAAGAAGAAATAGAAAAAAGCAAAGAAATACTGTCAAGTGACTTAAAAGGAGCAGAAATTGTAATACAGAAATCTGATGTGCTGTTATCTTCACAAGATGTTTCTGAAACATTAGCTCTAAAAGAAAGCGAGCAAGTAATAGATTCTAAAGAACCAACTGAATCAAGTGACCAAGCTGATAATGTTCATCATCCTGAAAGTTTATCCATTGTTCCTATTTTAGAGACAACCCCTCAAGCATCAAGTGATGAGAAATTTTCTGTCTTAGTAAAACTTGGCCAAGTATCAGCTACTAAAGAAACTAGTGAAGGTTTAAAGGAAACCCCTGGTGAAAATAGTAAAAAATTATTTGATGAAAATGTTGGAGTTAAAGTAGAATCTGGCATAGTATCAACTACTGAGGTATTGACCAAGGTGCCATCTTCTGAAGAGATGCTTGAGGTTAACAGCAAGCCTTTTTCTGAAGAACCTGGTAAATTATCAACAACTGAAGAACCAAAAAAAGCTTCAGATACTATTGAAATTCGTGATGGAACTTTGAGAGTTCAAGTTGAAGAAAACATTATATCCACTCAAGCATGTGATAAAGTACCAATTGCTGAAACACTCACAGAGTCTTCTGTTACAGGGAAGTATCCTGATGTAGTTGAAAAAGAATTAAAAGGGGAACTATGCTCTTCTATGGAATCTAATCTAATAGCTGATAAAAATGATGTTGAAATTCATCTCTCTGAGAAAGCCTTTGGTGAAGTTAACAAAATACTTACTTACAAAGAGGTTCATTCTGATGAAGAATCTAGCCAGATAATGCCACCTGGGAGAATTTCAGAACTTCCAGACCCTGGAATAACTTCAGTTGAAGTTAGTCAGATACCAGTGAGGAAATCTGATCTATCTACTGAACATAGTCAGATAACATCTGATCAATTTGATCTGGCACAAACTCCTAAAGAACCAACTGGAATTACAGTTCCTGAGAAACTTACACTAGTACAAACTGACAAGAAAATTCCATGTAATGATATATCTGGCAGTGTGCAAACTACCGAAGCACCAATTACGAAAACAACAACTAGTGAAGATATTAAAAAAATAACTACTGTAGACACTAAAGAAATTCCAGTTTCTGGAAAGCCTGTTGATAAAGGTGGCCAAACACCAGCTTCAAATGGGAATGTTTCTGACCAGGTGAAAATAGATCCAAGTTGTGATACTGAAAAAAATTTCTCTCTTGATGAAATATCTATCAAATCTCAGACTGAAGAAACCCTAACAGCAGGAAATGAAACAGTAACTCTGTCTAAAGATACATCGTCAACAGAGCTAGATGCAAGGTTGTCCTATCCAGAAGGTGGGGAGAAGAAAAGCAGTGAGACAGCTGGTAAAGACGTTGTAGAGTCTAAGGTCACACAGGTAAGTTTTATTCATATTTTGGGCCATATACAAGTACCAAGTACTTGCATCTCAATTTTAAGACTAGCTTACTGTTTATCCAGTTCTTCTGAATAATGAGCAGGTTAATTCAAGAAAGTAATAATGAATAATATATAAGGTGTTAAAATAAATAATATAATATTCAAAACTCCTTACCTTAATTCTTATGTGTTGTGACATAAATGAAATTGATAAAAATTACACTTAAGCAGTTTAGTCCATTTTACACTTTAACAGTTTCTATCAAGCAGTTTGATAATATAAATAACATCTCAACCACTACTATGTCTGAAAAACTGTGTAATGGATGAAAGACCACTTCAGCACTGGATATAGCTGGCATATTATTATACACTTTGCTTTACTTTCACTCTGAAGTTCTTATTAATAATTACATTCTTGTTTCTGTATAGTTCAATGTGTCAGGTCCCAGCATTTGTGTCTTAATTTATGTGTATCTCTCACTGTAAGAGTTCTGTGGACACATTCTATTTCTTACTGGAACTGTTCTCTAAGTGTGTTTTATCTGTCAATGTAACAGTTCACTGAATGTGTTGTATCTCTTACTGATGACTTCAAATATTACTATTTCTATACGAGGTCCGAGTAATATAGGTCAGTATGATAGTTTTATCATATAGAATATCACTGTGACATTTTTAGTTTTTTGTATAAATGCATGATGATTTATAATTTACAGCTTTAAGTATAGCTTAGTGGTGATAATAATTTTCAGAATATCAATTTCGTAGCTGTGTGATATTTACAGTTCTTATTGTAGTTATGTGACAGTTCCTGCTCTCAGTGTAGTTATGTGATAGTTTCAACTAGTTTTTATTTTTATTATACTATCACATGAAGTAGGTGTTTGTTTATTTTGGACTTTTCTTTGATACAATAGTTGTTTTAAACCATGGTCCCTTCTTCCATCAAACATTTGTTTTATGAGTTTGAATTAACTGCCAACAAATAATGTGATAGGGTGCAAGATTTCCCACTACAACATATACAGAGGCCAGACACTTCAGTCTTGTAAGTCATGACACCTTTCACTGTTGCTTGTAGTAATGTAGTCAGAGTAGAAAATGTTTCACGGCATTTTTCCTATGAAACTCAATGTTATTTTCATAGGGACTTTAGTGTAAGGTGAGAAATTCTTTAAAGCTTTTTTGTCTGTTCTTAGTCACTTTTTTTAAACTTGAAAATGAAAATAGGTATGTTTATCAGAATTAGTTTAGTTTCCTCTGGACATTTTTTTATGTAAATGATAAGTTTTGTCTGATTAGTTATACTTAAGGTTTATTAATTTTTGATAATAATTTCAAATTACAATCTTACCAGTATAATAACATTTGCTTTTATAATTTATTTGTGAGATTATCTTGTTTGGAGAATTTATTTGTGAGGTTATCTAGCTATCATTTCAAATTGAAGAAAAACTATACTCATTCTCAATCATGTACATGTACCACAAAGTTTTTAAGATCTCAGTGAGAATGTTCAGATGTAGTAAGGCTCCATAACATTTAAACTTTATCTGATACTCAGTTTTTGCTGTTGCATATCCTACATTTCTTTTAAACTCTAACTCTCATAAAGCAATTTTGCCTCAGAGAACAAATTTAAAAATTTTAATTTTTTGATAAATATAACGTTTATAGTAAGTTGTGGTGCAGATGCACTCCAGAGTTCTTAACTTTTAATGAAATTATTTTTCTATGTATTGAATGTATTTTGAAAGTTAAAATTAAATGAAGAAGTAAATTGTTCCAAAACTGCTTTTCATAGTAGTAGGTGCTATTTTAGTTCTTTATTTCTATTTACTTCAATATAACTGATTCCAAAAAAAACATATTAGGAAATAACAAAGGAACCTCAAGGGTCAACTAGAAAAAGTGAAGGTTCTAGTCCTGATTTAGAAAGTTTTGTAATCATTGATTCCCTACCAAGCACAATATCGAATGACCTGGCCACTCCACAAAAGCAAATGTGTTTAGATGCTTCTAAGAAATCAACTGATGACCGTGTTTGGGCTACAAAATTAAAAACTGATGAAGCAGGGAAGAAACATTCCTTATTAGGAGAAGGGGATAGTGCTGAAAACAAGGAAGAAAATGTATTACTTGAAGATAATCAACAGCCAGAAAAAGATATTGTAAGACAGAGAAAAGGTAATATGGATGAAGTGAAGGCAGATGAAACACCATCAAGTAAAGAGTTGTTACCTAAAGAAACCACTCAGCATGAAGTACAAGAATTAATAGGATTAGCAGATAAAGTGGAAGAAATAAAAGAGTCATCAAAGACAGAAGTTGTGCAGACATCTGAAGAGAAGCTTTCTCCTCCAGACAAAAAAACAAAAGAAAAGCAGCATGGTGAACACGATGCAAATCAACCTGAGACATCTGTATTATAAGATTCGACAAGAATTTAAATGGTCATTTATCTTGTATGTTGAGGTATTGATATCACCCATTTTGCTACATATATCTTGTTATGCTTAATTATTTAGATTAGATCAATAGTACTGTAATTTCCATAAAATATGTGACAAATGTTATCTTTAAGATTTTTTTTAGTCTATTAATTAAAATAATAAAAGAATGCTTTAAAAAACATATTATGCTTTAAGGTGTGGGCGTGTGAAACAGGTTTGGGCAGGTTAGGAAGAATCTGAACTAATTTACCATTAAAAGAGTTTTGTATGGAAACTATTGTTCAAGTTCTGTTTCTACTTGTATTTAAGAGCAGAAAGATTCATAACAATGAAAAACTTTAAAAAAGTATAAATATAAGAACTTGAAATGTGGTGCTATGATATACTTGTAATACATATACCTTGCATATTCATTATTCATGTGTGCATCTAGTTTGTTTAAAATTTGTGTACGAGTCAACACTACACATATTTATGTATGTTATTAAAGGGAAGTAAATATGTGCTTTTTCTATTACTAGGTAAAGGAATATGTGTGAGACTTAGAATGCTGTGATAACAATTATTGTGGTATATTTTGCTAGCAAGCCAATGCTTTTGTTTAAATTTAAAAATTAAATGTTTATTGCCATGTTGAAGTATTTCTTATATATTGTTAAAGTTGATGTTATTTCTGCTATATTAAGATGTTTTGCTTGTGTCTTTTTTATATCTGATTTTACAGTCATATTACACTTCAAGTGTTTTCTGTCTTTTTTTTTGTATTAGACAGCTATTTGTAAGTGAGATAGCATGTAATTAAATCAGTCAGATTATATTTATTTTACAAATACTTTAGAAAGTTTTTAGTGTTATTTCATATTAAATACTTCATTACAGAATTAACATATAATATATAATTCAGTAATAAGCAACAGAAACAGGTGAAATTGTTAATGTGTTGTGTAATATATCTGAAGAACAATTACATTAAAATTTTTTGGATTAAATATATGAATGTGGCGATGACCCGTTTTTAAGAATTTCCATTGTAATTTAATGTTACCCACATTACAAAAACATAACTTAAGGATAACATTCATATTATTTTTTTAGTTTGTTGTTATTTTTTCAGATTTACCAATATTGAAATATACAAGTAATAACCACTTAAATAATTAGAATAATTTATTTCATTCTCAGTATTTTGGAAAAAAATTGCAGTTTAGTTTATTTACTTGAATTTTTATCCTTTTTTTTATAAAGCACTAGTTAAAGTACAAAGTATAGAATGCTACAGTTCCTTGGTTCTTTTGATGAACCATGTAACATTGTTTTTGTCTAGCAAACAAATATTTTGTAATTTTGAAATATTTTTTTTAGAATCATATTTTTTTTTATTAATAATTATATAAAAAGTTTTTCATACCAAAGTCTATATGATATAGTATTATAGTCCTTTTTTTTTAAACATATTTCCCATGTTAGATTAGTTTTGTCAATTTTTCTTTCTTTGTTTTCATTCTAGTAAAAGCTTTCCAAATTGATATAAGTATTTCATTACTCTTTTTTTTTTTTAGGTTTTTAAAACATTATGTTCTGATCACTATACTAAGCAAAGACTACTACAAAAATGTATTAATATGTAAAGAGAGAAAATTTTAATAAAGTGACTTTGAACATATCTACAAATTATTTTAATACCATACAAGTTTAGATATTTGTTGCTGTACACACTTTATACATGTATTGCTTTAAGATTTTGTGAAAGGTGTTATGTTGGAGTAGTACTTTGCACAGCAGTACAGGATGAACAAAAAATTAATTTTTTGTTTTGAACTGTTTCTGTTCTCATTTTCTAGCTTCATGGAAAATGTTATTGTAAGTGAATGATGGTTAATTGAAAGTGTCTTGAAAAGTTATTTCTTAAAGCTAATGCTCAAAAAAGTGATAAGGTGGCACATGTGTTATTAGATAAATACTTGCAGCTTTCATGCTGTTGCTTTTATTATAATAAGCATTAATATTCACATTATAATATATTATGTTCTCTCATATGTATGGACTTTTATTTTGTGATTACATTAAATGGTTTTTGCATATGTTACTGTCTTTGCAAATAGAAAGGAAAGGACAGTAATATAAACCTACTGGAGCCAGGTATTGGAAAAATTGTTTTTGTAAGGCTTCTTCTTCTTCTTTTTTTTTATTGCTAATAACTAATGTTACATATCAGATTTTGCAGAATCAGTGTATGGTTAAGTCATATCTTTTTAATAGGTGTTTTTGTAGCTTATTCAGATATGCGTAGTAGTTTCATTGGAAAATACTTGTGATGAGAACTTGTTCAGATGAACAATTAAAACATTTTCATAGTTAATTAATAGGACAATTAACTGTCATCTTATATAAAGCATCAGAATTTCACAACAATTTATAGTAATTACTCCACAATATATCTTCAATGCTACAATGAAATAACACTTTTTTAACAATAAATGTGGTTGTTGACTTGAATAACTATCTCTAAACTATGTTGAATTATGTGTATCTGTAAACTAGTTTTTCCTCAGAAAGGATTTCACCATAATTTAGTATAAGAATGTTGTGGTCTATGTTGCATATATCTTACAATATGAAAGCATGTCAAAAGCAAATGTTTGGTTGATAATTTTGTTTTGAAATTTTCTTAACCAAACTATTTTGTCTCTCTCTAGCTATGTCTTAGTTTAATCATTACATTTTTATAATAAGCCAGAAGTTTTAGTTCAGTATCTATTACTTTCAGTAATGCTTAGAAATAGCTTTAGCATATTTTTGTATACATTGAGTTTTTGCTTAAATAACAATTCAATTTTGTAAAATGTATTACAACTGTACTTCTGTAATCATAAAATCAAAAGAAATCATTTCAAAAGTACTTAAAAATTTGTTTTGCATTTAATATGAATTTATTCCATTGAGCATATTACATTTTATAACCAATAATTCAAGAACAGTTAGCTGCTCATTTCATAAAAAAATCTAGTTTTTTCTCTAGAAATTAACTTTGATGTAATACTTATTAAGTACTTATTATCTTTTCCACAGCCAAAGTGACTGAAACTGTAACCTAAAGCTTTAATAAATGCAGAATTACTCAAAGTACTAAGTTATGTGTGTATTTGTAATTTTCAGTTTTCCTTTTTCAAGTGATCCTAAAATACTGTGATATATCTGTTCTGTTTTGTAATTTACTAGATAATCATGGGCATTTCTCATCTTCAAATATGAAATTCATTGAAACGTAGACTGTCGAAAGCTGAAGTGATCAGATGTGGTGGTAGAGATAGCCCTGTATAATCTGTTATATGGTAGAGTACAAGACAAACATATCAGTTCTTCAGCAACTTGTACTGCAGCTACTTTTTCCTACCAAGATCACATTGATTGAGATAATTAACTACATGCTACCATTGGATGAACTAAATTAGTATCTAAAAATCCCAAGAAAATTCAAATAAAAAATCATAAATAAATGTATCAATTAAACTTATTGACTCCAAATAACTGAACAAATTAAAAAACTGATAATTTGAGTTTTACTTCATAACATTCTAAACAACACGAAGAAACTACATTGAGTTAATTTTACTTGATTCTTCAGTTATGTTGCTGAAGATACTCACATAAAGTTAACCATAAATTATGACAATACTTTTTTCCAAAAATGAGTGACACACCAATAAATTCTTAATTAAAGAGAAAAGTTTACATTTAGTATGGGTGGTTGAAGCTCTGTCACAACTATAGAGTAAATAGCTTCCCTAATGCTCGATACAATGTACTCTTTAATATGAAATATTTCTTTAAAAAATTTGATTTTATTTTTTGTTGGTCAACCACATCACATTACAAAAAAAATAAATTCCAATCACGTTGAGAGTATGAGCAACTAGAAACACTTCCCACCATTATCTGTATTAAACATTTTGCATTTTTCCATAACTTGGTAAGCTTCTTCATACCAGTTTGAAAAAATGAAGATATAATGTTACAAGTCTTAATTATTTTTAGTTGCTTCAATAGTATTGGTTATCTGGAACTATTGTCCATCTTTGAGAGGGGCAACAAAATAGTTATCCACATACTTTAAACTGGTGGACTTGCACAACCTTTTTGACTCTCCTTTTGCAAACAAAGATTTTGATTACAGCATATTATTATCCACCAGCTACAGTTAATCATGCCCAGCTTATTGTAAAGAAAATCTTGCTTCTTTCTGAACTCACCTTGTATTTACTGTTATTACTGGAAACCCATGATAAGCTAGTAAAGAATGAAGTGATTACCACAATTATAAGCATCACTGTGATGTGCATTGAAGCCACTTTATTAACCCTTTCACTGCATCCAGGACGGATTTTTTTTCCAGTGTTCCCACTCCCTCAGACTGCGACTGGGACAAATGTTTCTCATTGTCATTCAAGGTTGCCACACGTGACGTATGGGAGTAAAATGAAATGGAAAGTATTTATTGGTATCCCATTTAATGTTGATATATGGTTTCTCTCAGTGTTTTCCACTCAACCCTTCAGTTGTCAAAGCAGATTGTACAACAACTGCATGCCGACTACGTCCTCATCTCTAGAATGGTGAGTAGTAACCCTAAACAAGCATTCATTATCAGTGCCCATTTCAAAGGTGAAGATATCCTTACTCTTACCCATTGCCTTATAGACTAACTATGATATGGCTATATCTTTGCAGTTGTAGGGCTCAAACAATCACACATCACATGATCAGTTTATTATGTATTTGGAAATGTAAAGTATAATGTATAAAAGTGGCTGTGAATTCCTTAATAAAGTAACCAGTCAGTGTAATATCACACCTCACCTATTATTTACTATAATTTGTTATAATTTTCATCAAAAATATTCATATAGTGAGTAAGTTTGCATGTAATGTTGATGATTATTCGGGAACTTTCAAGTATCAGGGAGCATGGTAGCAATCCCAATGTAATGATGGATCCGGTTAAGAATGGTGACCTGTACATTGTGTATGGTAGTGTGTGTTCCAGAATATTGGCAAAATGCAGCCAAAGGGATGGATATGAAAGGCCCTTCATTAATCAAGTACAAAACTGCCTCTGAAGTTTGGTTAACTTTCCTTGACATCTAGAAAATGGGCTGCAAAAACATCAATTTTAATTTTCTTCTCTGTCAGATGTAACTTGTAAATCACAGTATGGCTGCAACCAGCCTGCACACCAAAACACCTCCGATGGGAATAACCTTAACGGTTTTATGAAGGAAAGGGATCTTGTGTAATAGTCGATCAGTCTCTAAAGCCATCCAAGCAGTGTTCTGTTGTGCTAGTGGTAGTGCAAATAGGATTTTAGGTTGTATCTACAGAAAATTATACTTATAATTCAAATTATGATAATTCACATGCATTATCTTGCACTTATTATAATTAAAACCCATCTTCCATTTATTTGCCCAACTCACTAAATGATCTAAATCCTTTTGTAAAGCACCAGCATCCTCTTCACAGCTAGCAACCCCCAAGACTTTAATATCATCTGCAAATTTAAGTTATTTATTGACCATTCCTTCATCTATGTCATTGATTTAAATCAAA
>NW_013672655.1:38119-40404 GCF_000517525.1 Limulus polyphemus
TTTGGTCCGCATACATTCAATTACTCATTACACTGTTCCCGTCACGTTGTGACCATCTTATATATACCATACTACTCCCAATCTAGTAAATGCTAGGGCATTCACGAAGGAACAGGATATTTCTAGAAAACGTGGCGTGACACTAGTCATGTGACCTCGCTGACGCAACAATATTAATTTATGTGTTTCACATCTAAACTTTAGCTGCACAATAAAATATTCTTGAATATTCATGTGAGTAGACTTTACTTTTGAGTATATAAAATAATATAAGTCCATAAATGGTCGTGTGGTATTGCTCTGGATTTCAGAACTAGTGAACTTGTTTCAAATCAATGAAATACTGTAAAATATTCCCCTCATTTTAACTCATGGATGCATTATAAGAGTGACAGTAAATCCCTTAGCAGGGGGAAGTAGGGTGTTGATGACTGGCTATCTTCCCTCTAGTTGGTTGTTCAAAATTAGGGATGGAAGCAAATATGGTGTGTAAAGTTAAGCACAAAGCTACATGATGGGCTATCTGTGCTCTGCCCACCATGGGTATCGAAACCTGGTTTCTAGCACTGTAAGTCCACAGACATACCACTGTGCAACTGGGGGCATGAAGCAGATAGCTTAGTAGTTGAGCCATAGGAATGTTATCTTGCAGGACGTAGTTAATTGAATGACTCTTGCTATTGAGATAATTCATTTACTAAATAACATTTTCGGATTTTTAGGCTGAGAGAGTACACTGTACATAAAAAAAACCTGATAAATGATAGCATAAGTTTTTGTTCTTATTTTTAATTGCACCAATTCTTTGTGATTGTGTTTTAATTGTTGAGTATTTTGACTGTATTTAAATAATACATATGGTTGTTTCTACTGTATTAATTTATATTTTATACTCCACAACAACTTGTGGCTTATTTTATTTGCTTTGTAAAATTCCATTAACAGTACTACTACTAATGAGATAATTGTTTGTTTGTTTGAAGTTAAGCACAAAGCTACACAAAGGACTATCTTTGGTCTGCTCAACACAGGTATCAAAACCCAGTTGTAAGTCTGCAGGCATATCACTGTGCCACTGAAATATTGTTAATGCAACTTTTTCCCATAAGTGGCATTTTGGTCTACTTCCTGCAGAGGATGCTTGACTTAAAATCTACAGGTCATGGGATCAAAACCTGGTTCTGAACATGTTCACCCATAGAGTTATTGTAATATGACAGCCAATTCTACTATGTGTTGGTAGATAATAACCAAATAGTTAGTGGTGGGTGCTACAAGCCAATTACCTTCCTAGTGGTTAGCAATTCAAAATTAGGGGTAGTAACAGATAGCCCTAGTAGCTTTGCCATAAACAAACGATCCATCTGCTATTTGCTGCTTCTACCCAAGAGGTAAATCAGTGTACCTAAGAATAACACATTATATGCCTAAACATTAAGTCGAACTGAATCAAAAGTGTAAGATATCTATTCTTCTCGGTGATCTCTATAGTACTTCCAGGTATGTGGATTTCCAACAAAGCAGTCATTTGTGGCCTGCTAACTGGAGGTTTGAAGGATATCAAGTTACAGAGTATGTGTCTGTATAGACCTTTGATCTTTAAGTTAGTTCATCAAGAAGAAAGAATCGATTAAAGGAAGGTACACTAGAATAATCTTAATTCACACTAGAAAAACAGAATCAGAAATAAAGGCAAAATGTGTCTGTTGTTACTTAAAATACTCTACTAAAACTAGGTTAAAGTTGGTACAAAAATAAAAGCTCTATGAAGAAAAGTAAAGTTACAGTTCATATCTAAGTTTAACAAATTCTGCCTATCAAGGGAGAATCTGGCCTTTAACCTTGTTAGACCTAGCACCATTTTTTAAATTGAAGTCTTATTAGACCTAGCTTCGCATAGCTAACGTCGCTCTCATCATATTTCGTTCCAAAAGTTTGTTTGTTTGTTTGTAATTATGCACAAAGCTACACAATGGGCTATCTGTGCTCTGCCCACCACGGGTATCGAAACCCGGTTTCTAGCATTGTAAGTCCGCAGACTGGGGGGTTACAAAAGATAATACTATTGGGTGAAATTGTTTGAAATTTGACAAGAACTTTCCTTAAAGTTTTTAGTTTCAGAAAAATAAAGTATTTTGACATTTTCTACTATTTCTAATAAAAATTCGTTATTTAATGTAATTATTTGCACTTGACTCTGAAATGTTATTTTTTATCTTACAGTTTCCACATTTCACATGCATAATCTCCAGAACCTTCTAAATGAATATCAAAAGCTTTTCTTG
>NW_013672655.1:40904-42924 GCF_000517525.1 Limulus polyphemus
GAATATACTTAAAATATCTTCTTTGGGTCATATGGGTAATTTTACGCCTTTAATTTTTTCACTTATAGTTGATTTTTAATATTTTATTTTCCTTTGCTATTCTTTCATTATTTATGTGGACACAGGTCAACGGGTGCCCACTAGCAATATAACGTTATAATAGGTAGAGACGCTTTAGCCTCTAGCAAAATATTTTGCACTTGCCTATTTTTGTAGCCTTTAAGGAAAGGAGAAAGGCCAAGATTAGAAATATTTAAAAAAATTATTAAACCTTTCAAATATGAATTTTAAAACACAATTAATACATAATTAACTAAAATATAAAAGCCAAACCTCAATGCAATTTAACTGTTTATCAAACTAGTATGTATAAGGAGAGAAACAAATAGTCAAGCACTTGGGAAAATAAACTTTGTGGCAGTTCACTTTTCGTTTGTAAACTAATTAATTTATCGCCTATGTTTCCTGCTACTTTCAATGTCTGCATGAAAACATCTATACACATTTGTTTCTTCTATATCAGCTCTAAAGTTGAGATATGTTGAACTGCAAGCACATCAAATGACGACAAAACTGAAGATTTAATTACTGTTTTAGAAGTTTCTTTTAAAATAAAAAATAAAAATTCAAATAATAAAAAACTGTGAATTATAACGTACCTAATAATGCTAATTTCATTTAAATACTTTGATATTAAAGTGGTTTAATTAAATTTTGAATGTAACTCAATAACACCATTTATAACATGTGCAGAAAGGAATTTAAAATGGCGCCTGGTCTTATAGGGTTGTTACGTCTCCGTTTGTTAATTGATTTTTCCGTAACTTCGTTCCGACGAAATTTTAACGACACAAGTCTTTACTTAATAAAACTGGTTTATTCTTTCCGAATATAACTTTACCGATACACTCAACTTCAACAATCGCTCTAAACAAACGCTATAACAACGAACGTCAATAATACTTCTGACTGCAGTTCAATTACTCACTATCTACACACACATTACATTACCTTTCCCCGTCACGTTTTCCCCCTCTTATATATACCAGACTACCCTATCTAGTAAATACTAGAGCATTCATGAAAGAACAAGATAGTTCTAGAAACTAGAGGGCGCCACAGTAGTCATGTGACTCGCTGACGCAACAGGGTATAAGGGGAATGTGCGTAGGGTTAATATCAGAAAATACATAACTTAAGCCAGGTTTACACACGCATTGCTCTACTGCAAGTGACCTTTGTCCACTCTGATTCGTCGCGGGTTCGAATCCCGTTCAACCATACATGCTTGTTCTTTCAGCCGTGGGGGCATTATAATTTGACGGTCAATCCCACTATTCGTTAATAAAAGAGTAGCCCAAGAGTTGGCGGTGGGTGGTGATGACTAGCTGCCTTCCCTCTAGTCTTATACTGCTAAATTAGGGACGGCTAACGCAGATAGCCCTCGTGTAGCTTTGCGCGAAATTCAAAAAACAAACAAACCACTCTGATTCAAGTTCTAGGGTGGGGAAACCCATGACCATTAACTATTCGCTTACAGAAAAGACAGCTTTCTACCTTGGAACATCATAAGCCCCTCTTTTTTCTCTTTTGCAAGTAAACGAGATTAATTGGCAGTTAGTGAACGAGATTATAATCAGACCAGAAAGAAGCAAAGTGAAGATGCTGTTACGTCTCTGGTCGTTAGTTAATTTTCCGTAAAAATTATTTTCGAAGAAACTTTAGCGATACAAGTCCTTTCTTAAATAAAACCGGTTTATTCTTTCTGAATGCAACTTTGCAATACACTAAATTTCCACAGTCACGCTATAACATATTGTTGCGTCAGTGAGGTCACGTGACTAGTATCACACCATCCCTTTCTAGAAATATCCTGTTCCTTCAAGAATGCCCTAGCATTTACTAGATATGTGTTAGTCTTGTATATATAAGACGTTAACAACGTGACGGAACAACAGAAGTAATGAGTAATTGAACTGCAGTCAGAGAGTATTGTTGAAGTTGAGCACGTGAGACGTTC
>NW_013672656.1:0-14410 GCF_000517525.1 Limulus polyphemus
ACTGATACTAGTATGTTATAAGACTGTTTTAGTTTAACTGATACTAGTATGTTATAAGACTGTTTTAGTTTAACTGATACTAGTTATAAGACTGTTTTAGTTTAACTGATACTAGTATGTTTGTCAATAAGTTGATTAACCTGTTCAACTGATACATTTTATAGTTTTCTTTATATTATTCCTTTTATAATGTGTCATTACTTTTACCTGTAGTTATAGCTGTTGGTATTTGTAGGTTAAAGCCAGTGGCTTACATTCCTGTGTAGTGGTAATTCGGGTCCTCCAAAATTTACGGCAACGGCTGCCAACCTGGGAACGTCTGAACAGCTGGGTAAGTTTTTAGTTGTTTAATTTGAGGTCTGTAATCTTGGTAATATGTACATTAGGATGTATTTATGTACAATATTTACCCTAACTTGTGTAATAAATAATGAATGATAATACGTATGAATCATTCTGGAAACTGTAAGAACTTTACCAGAAACATTTATAATATTCAGTGAAGTTTGTATGTATATGTATTCAGGCAATGGAACTTCTAGTGGAGAGAGTTATAAGCAGCTCACCTGTACCCTTGAGTCCTGGTGATGCTCTCCGTCGAGTGTTTGAAGCTGTTGCTGGAGGTATTTTCTTACCAGGTTAGTTAACTTTGTACGATTAATCTGGACAAATCGATTGTTAAGAACCTAATTTATTATCATCATTTTTTAATTAATAGATGTGTAAGTATTACAAATGAAAGGTTATTTTTATATGCAGAAGATGATGTGAGTAGGAGAATATAATTTTACATTGACAGTTATTTCATCGACTGATTTGTGTTTTAGGTGGTCCAGGACTTACAGATCCTTGTGAGAAAGAACCAGTAGATGCTGTTACAGATATGAACAATCAGGATAGAGAGGACCTTACTGCTAGTGCACAGGTGAGAAGTGGTGTTTATTGACAGGGGATCTTACTGCTAGTGCACAGGTGAGAAGTGATGTTTATTGACAGAGGATCTTACTGCTAGTGCACAGGTGAGAAGTGGTTGTTTATTGACAGGGGATCTTACTGCTAGTGCACAGGTGAGAAGTGATGTTTATTGACAGGGGATCTTACTGCTAGTGTACAGGTGAGAAGTGTTGTTTATTGACAGGGGATCGTACTGATAGTGCACAGGTGAGAAGTGTTGTTTATTGACAGGGGATCGTTGTCAATAAACATCACTTCTCACCTGTGCACTAGCAGTAAGATCCCCTGTCAATAAACACCACTTCTCACCTGTGTACTATCAGTGGGGATCTTACTGCTAGTGCACAGGTGAGAAGTGGTATTTATTGACAGAGGATCTTACTGATAGTACACAGGTGAGAAGTGGTGTTTATTGACAGGGGTGCAATTTGTTATATTTCAAATGGGGGATAAAACACTCAAACGAGTAAATGTATTGGCAGGACACATCTGTAGTACTCAATTTAAACAGTGAGGCAATCTATATGTTTATTTATACCAAATTAGTACTAAACAAATATATATATATTGTTTTATATGGAATGTAAAGCCAATTACGAAATCTACTTACACTACACAGCAACTAAAGATAACTTGTAAGATCTTGCATGACAAGTACTTGTTCCGTTACGTGACGTAATGTCAAGAACAGAAACAGTAATAAAAGAAACATTGTACAATAAATAGCTATGTATTTAAATAGCTCCATCTACTGTGGATAGTTCACAGACACAAAATAAACTACTACAAACAACCTGAAAACCTGATTCATCAGAATCATCTCACTAAACCCACCTTTACCAGTGGACACTGTGCTGATCAGTTTCTTCAGGTTATCCCTGTTATATTGAGTATCTTTCTACTCCCCAAATTCCTTTATATTTACAGGTCTTGAAACATTTGATTTCATAGTTTTGTCTCCAAAAAAAAAAAACATGCATCATTATCTACTAGCCACGAATAAGGGTTAAGTAGAGCTGCGTCTTCCAGGACCTCTTATCGTCAAATCTTCTTTCTATGTGCCTTACTAAAGCTTGCAAGAACTTTTGGCTCTTTGATTGGAACCCCTGTAAATGTATGAGTTCATCTATATTTCATCTCAGTTCCATTATCTACTAGCCACGAATAAGGGTTAAGTAGAGCTGCGTCTTCCAGGACCTCTTATCGTCAAATCTTCTTTCTATGTGCCTTACTAAAGCTTGCAAGAACTTTTGGCTCTTTGATTGGAACCCCTGTAAATGTACGAGTTCATCCATATTTCATCTCAGTTCCTATTATCTCAGTTCCATTATCTACTAGCCACGAATAAGGGTTAAGTAGAGCTGCGTCTTCCAGGACCTCTTATCGTCAAATCTTCTTTCTATGTGCCTTACTAAAGCTTGCAAGAACTTTTGGCTCTTTGATTGGAACCCCTGTAAATGTACGAGTTCATCCATATTTCATCTCAGTTCCTCGTAGCATGCAGAGCTTTAATTGTAAAAAATACAGTGAATCGATTAACAGCTGAGAATGACTTGCTTCCTTGACTGCTCATACAGCATCGTGAGGAGCGAGCTCATATTTATGGTTCGTGCAATTAATCACAATTAGATAGCTGTTAAACCTTTTTTGCAGAATCGATGATACCCCCTATGAATTTCCCAGGCATCGACGATGCTCCATCAACTGCAAAACCCAATAGATGCTGTCGAAGTGTGTCTTCAGTAATGCTTTACGAACTGAGGATTGAAAGTAACTTACTTACATTATCAACACCTGTCCTTTTAGTCACATGGCATATCTTTGAATACACATATAAACAACATGTTGGAGCCAGTTGTGCTTGCATTTGGTAAAATGCACCCTGAAAGTTTGCAGCTGTAGAAGTTTAATGGATTGTTGAATGGAGAAATGCTATGTTGTAAGATAGTGGTGTTTGTAGCAGACAAAATGACTGCACAACCTGCAAAATATGTAATTGAATCAAGCGAGATGCTGATCGATGCAAGCACAACTGGCTCCAACATGTTGTTTATGTGTGTGTATTCAAAGATATGCCATGTGGTGTAATTGAATCAAGCAACGTGCTGATCGAGGTCACTGTGAATATGATCTCCACACTTCAGTGCTGTTCTGTCATATTCACAGTGACCTCTCCACACTTCAGTGCTGTTCTGGGTCACTGTGAATATGATCTCCACACTTCAGTGCTGTTCTGAGCAACTCTCTGTGGGTTGCTTTTGTCTGCTTTGTACTGTCTTCACATTTTACGAGACTTACATTTTCCATGCTCACGTATTGGTCCTTTAGTTTTTTGGTTAATACTTCAGTTATCCCATTGATAAAAGCCTGATCAGTTCTAAGTCATTCCTGTTTAATAGCTATATTTTTGTGTGTCAGCAATACCAAGCATGGGGCACCCATATACCAGATATGATGATCTCTAACAGCCTACCCTCAAATTGAAATTCTTCTAAGCAGGGTTAGAGTACATGAAACCTTAGGTTTGGTCAAATACATCAATCGAAACTGTAATTAGATCTTAAATCGGTCAAGAGATGATGGTGCTACAAGCTAAAAGATTGTACTAGAAAAAAAAACTCTCAGCCATTCTATGAGCTGTTATCCTGCAACTAAAAAAGATAATTAGAACTGACTTCTGGTGGTTCACAAAATGTTTTTCAAGATTTGTAAATTAGTCAAAAGCTGCACATAGTTGTAAACATTTCCTAATTTATTTCCGTGTTGAAACTTGTTTGTTTCAGCAAGCCGTAAGATTGATGGCATTTCGACAAGTACACAAAGTTCTGGGAATGGACCCACTTCCGAGACCAAAATTTATTCGTAGGCGTTTCAGTCGAAAACGACGTCGCAGTAATGGTCCTGGAGAAGGAACTGAACAAGAAGGTAGAGACATTAAATAATTAATTTTAAAAAGATACCTATTTTCACTTCAAATGAAATTGTGTGGTAACAATGGCTTTTAAATGTAAATAGGTACAGACATTGTTAATTGTAGAACCTAGCATAAATGTTTGTGTTGCCTAAGAAATAAAATTAAAACTTTAAATATAACCAGCCCTTTTGTATTTCCAATTTCCTGTAATAGTAGTTTTTAATGAGGGACTTTCAGTAAAATTAGGAATTTTTACATCTAATGAGAGGCCATTTATGTCTTCTGGAAGGTAGGCTGTGCAAAATATAAACTAACATTGTTTTTTGCATGTTATGTAAATGAAAAAGTTAGTAATATGTAACTTATTTCTCTGTATGGATTTTTAATTATTATAGATGCAGTTGAGAAGAAAAAGAAAGAAAATGGCCAAGTGCAGCCTGCAACAGAAAGCCAAGAATGACAGATTTATATTTCATCCCTACACTCCAACATTATTTTTGTCAGCTGGTGCACTTGTTGACTGTAGTTTGAGTTCACTTTCAGTAAATCTTCAGATTTATTGTTTTTATGTCAAAACAAAGCTACTTCTAGCAATTTCCTGTTTAGAACGTCAGTGAGAAGGTTTTTTTTATTATGTCACACTTGTTTATCTGTTTGAGCAAGATCGTATATTTGACATTTGTGAAATACTGTGCTTTTAGTTGATATAAAGTTTTGAAAATAACTAAAAGTAATTTTGTGTCTGCTTTATTCTTGTGTGGTTTAAATACACTTTTTGTTTCGTACATTTAAATTCATTGAAAACTTTCTTTTGTTGAGAAAAGATTACAAAACAAGTAATGTTATCTTATCCCATTGTGTCTGTAACTCACAATAAAGTATCTTGCTGAAACAGTATTGGTGTGTTAAAATTATTAGAGAATGAATTAACACAAGATTGCTTATTAATACAAGTCATTTGAATAAACTGTGGCTTGTAGTTGCTCACAGTAAGTATGGAGTATCAAGTTTTCTGTAAATATTGATACTTCATTCAGCACTTCACTTGAAATTCTACCCAGTCTATAGAGTATCTATTTACAGAAAACTTAAGTACCAAAGAATTTCAAGTGAAGTGCTGAATGGATACTCTATACACTGGGTAAGTTTTATGTAAATATTGGTACTTCATTCAGCACTTCACTTGAAATTCTATCCAGTGTATAGAGTATCAAGTTTTCTGTAAATATTGGTACTTCATTCAGCACTTCACTTGAACTTCTATCCAGTGTATAAAGTATCAAGTTTTATGTAAATATTAGTACTTCATTCAGCACTTCACTTGAAATTCTACCCAGTGTATAGAGTATCAAGTTTTCTGTAAATAATGGTACTTCATTCAGCACTTCACTTGAAATTCTATCCAGTGTATAGAGTGTCAAGTTTTCTGTAAATATTGGTACTTTATTCAGCAAGTATCAAGTTTTCTGTAAATATTGGTACTTCTTCATGCAGTAGTCCACTTAAGATTCTAAATGTGGGAAGCATTTCAACTGTCAGGTTTATTGGTGTAGTAGGCTTTACTTAATGTCTCCTTGTTTGTGAAGCAATGAAATCGGTAACTTTCAAAAAATGTGTCACAAGGTTATTAGGAATACTATTTTTAGTTAAAGTATAATATTGCATAAATACAGAGAAATAATGGCCTCTGATTACACGAGTAAGTGATAACAAGATCCCGATTTTAATGTGTCAAACGAATTAGAATTATGTGGTTGGCCAACAATTTGAAATTATGCACCATAAAAGTGAATAATTATGTAGAAAAATAAAATTAAGCATCGATTATGTCAACATTTAATATTATTTAAGTCAACAGTAAAAACATAACTAATGCAGTTCCACCATTGACAGCGATTTTTATAAGGTACTCACTAGGATTTCCTGGCTAGAATTAATACAAATGTATGGTGCATAAACATAGTAATTATAAGTCGAGTAGTACACACACATGGATAGCTATGTATACGCAGAAATATACAAGTTGTCCTATGTTTCAGTAAGTTGAGAAAGTTAAATTCATGTAAGCACAAACCAAATATTTCAGGTTATCATGGCTTGTTGTAATACAGATTAAATTTTAACAGGGCATAAAAAATTACTTAAAATGTAATAATTAAGTATTAAAAATTAATGTGCATATAATTATTGGAAAACATCTTTACAGATACAAGAAATTTTCATTTTAATTATTCATACACGTTTCTAATATTCTAACAATGCAAATTTATTATAGATTACAAAAATCATGTTTTCAAAATAACACTGAAGATGCTTTTATTTAGAGAGTTTGACAACAAAAATGTTTAACTTAAAATCTGTTTTATTTAGCATCTGCAAACAAACTTTAATACACAAAAGTGGTTGTCGTGAATTCACTTGTTATATCTGGAACGAGACAATCCTGGTATAAATTTTAAATTCACTATTTTTCCAAATCTAATGAATAACTTTTTTGCAACTAAGCTGATTTATAGGTTTTTAATAACATTAAAAAGTGAATACATTTTTATTTGTATAACAAGATCCATTTCAGTTCAACAAAATAAATATACAATGATTTAAATAAACATTATTTAATCTATTTGGGTGTGATTTTTCCTAGATGTGAAACATTTTCTAGATTTGGTAACAGTTCTGTAACAATCCCAGTGGCCACTGTCACGTTGTTTTCTCGAATTGTAAATTGTTGTCCTGGCATCATGATCATTTTCTTCTGTAAAGTTAAAATGACAACCCCTTCATCACCTGGTAATATCATTCCACTATCACATACATCAATACGACAAACGGCGTTCCAAGTCCTGCTGAATAGTTGTTGTATATAACAAGATTTTATAGCTCTGCTTCTGCCTCCTTCACCTTTGGACAGAAGATACATGCGAGCTTTAAAATGATTGTGCATCTTTACGGCTCCTGGCTTGCTCAATACCATTCCACGAAAGACTGTTTCAGGACGCACGTTACGTACTAAAGCTCCTAAGTGATCACCAGCAAAACACTGCGTATAAGACTTCTTGAAAATCTGAAGATCACTGATTATAGTTTTAATTAGCACATCACATCCAGTTAATTCTGCTGCATCTCCTTTGTTTACTACACCTTGAGTCAAGGTTCCGATTATAACTGTTCCGCGGCCAGGCACTGTTAAAGCTGATTCAACAGGAAGCAAAAATGGTGCAGAGAGATTTCTGGTTGGGACAGGAATATAACTATCCAAAGCATTCAGAAGACGTTTTATTGATTCTTCTCCATAATGAGATGTATTACCTTTTAACGCAAGTAATGCAGATCCCCAGATTATAGGTGCAGAATTGCCATCAAATCCAAAATCAACTAAAAGCTCTCTAATTTCCAATTCTACCAGTTCAAGCACTTCATCGTCAACCAAGTCTGCCTTATTGATATAAACAACAACATGATTAATTCCTAGTTGTCGAGCCAAAAGCAAATGTTCGCGTGTCTGTGGCATCTGTCCATCAGTGCCAGCAACAACCAAAACAACGCCATCCAACTGTGAAGTTCCACAGATCATATTTTTTATATAATCAGCATGACCTGGACAGTCTGTATGAGCATAATGACGAGTTTCGGTAGAGTAATCAATATGTGAAGCATTAATTGTAATACCTCGTTTTATTTCCTCGGGTGCACGGTCGATGTCTTCATAAGTCGTGTACTTGGCTAAACCTTTCTCAGACAAGTATTTTGTTATTGCTGATGATAGTGTTGTTTTTCCATGGTCAACATGACCTATTGTGCCAATATTAACATGTTTTTTTTCTGTGTTTTCAGTTGATTTTAAATCAGTTTTACTTTCTCTTTTCTCCCATATTTTGTTTTTGTTCTTATTAGAAGACCTCAAGTCAGGCTTTGACTCGAATTTGTCAATAGTATCATTAACATTGTTACTGCTTGATTCTGAATTAAGCAAACGACATTTCACAAGAGGTACATAACTGCCAAGTTTTTCAAGTCGCCTGCTGCTGACTAAGGATGAAAATTGAGACACCGAATATATTGTAACCCTATAATTATTAAAACTATAATCGTTTGAAAAATATGAACAAAACTTACGACGAAAAACTGTGTGCAAGTAGCGTCTTACTGATAAGCACCCCTCCATGTTTATTGTAACTTAGCGTCCTCTTTGGTTGACAAAAATTTAATAATAATTAATTTCAAAATAATTATAAAACAATAGTCTATTTTGATACATAAAACTTTTATATATGATTAATTCCAAGGACAGTATAATTATTAAAATGAACTTTTTAATGTTTTATTTTCTTCGTGATGATTTCATTTTTATCCAATAATACACCAAAGTTGAGTTCCTACGGCGCAAACGCCATTTGCTGAATAAGCTTGATTATAATACATTTCAGAGAAAAAACAACAACAACAAAATTATGTTGTAGGTTAAACCACCGAAGACAACAAGGTGTTAATGACACATACATATTAATATAAACTATTGTAGATACCACTTTTCGTACAACGCCCTTCTTCAGGTATCTCTAGCTGGAAAGTAGAGCCGTCTTATTTGTCATTAAACAATAAGACTAATGCTAATAATGATGCTAATTATTATTTCTTATCCAATTTTTGCAAGAATTTGAAGAAAGTTTTATATTTACATACATACATATATCATGCAACATCGATTATAGAATATTCAAATTTAGAACTTATTTTTGATACTACGCTATATGATAATTTGAAATTTGCCACAATCTTGAAAAATTGGGTCAATTATTATTGGCAGAGTTCTTAATAAAGCATATTTACTTGAAAAAACAACATCCTCCAAACGAATTTTATTCGCCAAAATTATTTTTAGTGCAAATAAATAATAAGGTTTACATGTTAATCTAAGTTTGTTGTTTGTTTTCGTTTAATGTTTAATTATTTATAAAGTTAAAAACTACATAATGACTATGTTATTAAACGAAGAAGAGCTGTTTCAACTATCTCAATATCTACGAAACTTACTGAATAACACTTTCTTGTTTGTTGTTAAACGCAGAGCTACACAATGGGCTATCTGTGCTCTACCCACCGCGGGTACTGAAACCCCATTTTAAGCACTATAAATTATTGGACTTTCCGCTGAGACACCGGAGGGTTTATCCTTTCTAAAAAGTCAGTTTCTACTAATGAGTATTCCAGAAAATGTTCATAATTAAGTTGTAGTTTCTGAGTCGTTTGCATTTGTATGTTAGGATTTAATATGTTTATCCACTGGCGACGAGGGTAAATTGCCGTTATAAACGATACATGCCTGTTTTAGTAACTTAAAATTAAATTAATAAATAGTATATCATAATATTTTTTATGACCTTACCTTTTATTATGCAGGATGAGTTTTTGTTTGTTTGTTTTTTTGGTGTATAGGTAGCGCAACCACTGCGATGGGTCGTACTTCCAAGCACGTGTGTTTAGTATCTTGGATTTGTTTTTTGTATTTTTATGGCATTTATCTTTTTGCATCTGGATTCTTGTTGAAGAGAGTTGTGATTGAGAGGAAAAGTAACCATGAAGATTTAGTTAGATTCCTCAATAAAACTTCGGAAATCGTACAGCGACATTGCAGTCTTCGCAATGATTCCGTTTTGCGCAAATTACCGCTGATATCGAGAGTATGTAGGGAACCCTTTAGAAATGAATTCGGAAACGAAATTACAAGAGAAAACCTTTGCGTATTTAAAAAACGTTTTTCTAAAGCTGTTATGGTAATTCTTGATGGGTTAAGATACGACTTTACAGTTTTTCAAGAAAATGAAACTTTGAGCAGCATGGATCGTGGAAACGGACACTTCTTTGAAAATAAATTATCTATTTTTAAAGAACTCCAGCAAAGGCATCCAACTGGTAGTGTTTTATATCCATTTATTGCTGACCCTCCTACCACCACACTTCAAAGACTAAAAGGACTGATGACTGGTAGTCTTCCAACTTTTATAGATGTTAGTGCCAACTTTGCAAGTTATGAAATTTCAGAAGATAATCTGATCAGCCAAATGCATAGTAATAGTAAAAAAATTATCTTTATGGGAGACGACACTTGGAAAGGTTTATTTCCTAAGAAATTTCACAGATCTTATTTTTATCCATCTTTTAACGTTAAGGTAAGCATATTAACTTATTTTATTTTTCACGGTATTTCATATAGTGTTGTAAATGTAAAAGTTCCATCTACATGGCTAAACAAAAAAGTATTATAAGTTTGGGCCTAATTTGATAATCCTTTTACAATCAGGGCTACCACAACAAACAAATATTTACAGAACGTTTATATGATCCAATAACTAACCCAACTGCTATTTTTGCATATTAAAAATGCATCTCTGTATTACAGCAGATTTTGTGTGTATGTATATCTAAAATCTACACCAGAATATCTGTGTAATAGTGTGTTTGTATGTCTAAAATGTACACCAGAATCTCTGTGTAATAGTGTGTTTGTATGTCTAAAATCTACACCAGAATCTCTGTGTAATAGTGTGTATGTATATCTAAAATCTACACCAGAATATCTGTGTAATAGTGTGTATGTATATCTAAAATCTACACCAGAATCTCTGTGTAATAGTGTGTTTGTATATCTAAAATCTACACCAGAATCCCTGTGTAATAGTGTGTATGTATATCTAAAATCTACACCAGAATCTCTGTGTAATAGTGTGTTTGTATATCTAAAATCTACACCAGAATCCCTGTGTTCTTGTTTCTTCCCAGGATTTGCATACAGTGGATAATGGGATCATTAAGCACTTAATACCTGAAATGGAGAGAGAAGATTGGGATGTTATCATTGCACATTTTTTAGGTATTGATCACTGTGGTCATAGATTTGGACCATCACATCCAGAAATGGCAAAGAAGTTGGCCCAGATGAACAACATTATAAGGTGTGTTTGTTGTGCATATAATGTAACTTTTCAAAGATATTTGATAGAGTTACTAAAAATATAAATAAACTAAGCTTATACTGACTTAAAAATATATAAAAAAAATAATTGAAACAATCATTATTTGTTATTGAAAGACAATAACTCTGGATGAGAAGTAGTCTTTTGACTTCTATTTTTAATTGCGTGTTGGTTTATTTAAAAGTTCAATGATAAGTTTGTGGTGAAAGAGATTACAACCCCCTGAACTTCTTGAATAATATTCTAATATTAATTAAATAGAAATGACTGAAGAGTTAAGGAAATTTGAATGTTAAGCCTATTTTATATTTGCTAAAGTCTTTCTTTTTTGTACTTTTTTTATTAATATATATAGTGTGTGTGTTTCAGTTCCGTTGCCTCACTTTTGAATAACGACACGGTGCTTTTTGTGTTTGGAGATCATGGAATGACATCGTCAGGTGATCATGGTGGAGACAGCAGAGATGAATTGACATCTGCTCTCTTCATCTATACCCCTTCTAAATTATTTGATGAACATCCTGTGGTAAGCTTTGCATCTTCAGTTAGTGAAAGTAGGTTTTTCATTTTGTTATCATCATCATATGCCATCTTCCTCAGGAAGGTTGGCTATCACAATCCTCCACTTCTATCTGTCTGTCACATTTTGTAGTAGCTTATTTCGAAATTATACAAGAAAGTGGTTTAATTTATTAATTTTATTTCAGTAAGAATTTGAATGTTACAAAAATACTAAGTAAGAAAGAATATTCTTTTCCATACTATTTTTGTAATGGAAGTAATTTTGTGACCTTTTTCATAGTTTTCCTTCAAAAATCTCAGTTAACCACAGGTTTTTTAGAGTAATCAGGAAAATGATTGATGTAAAATGTTTATGAAATGGCCAGATATTGTGTAAGATATATGTTAGTATCACCTGTCTGTGGTTATAAATATCATTTGTACTATAGCATTATTGTCATGGAAACTTGTTAAAAAAATGAAATAAATTAATTTTTGAGTAATTCTCTTAGCTAAAACCTTTTGTGATGTAGGCCTAGCTCATATTTCACAAATCCTTAAAATAAACAATATCTGTATTTAATTCATTAAAAATGAAAATACTTGTTTGCCAAATTTCTCTGATTCTGTACTTGAAAAATACTCCCTCTGCAACTTGTATGTGTTTGGTAGTTATTTATTGATTATTCTCTTTAATCTAGGAGTTTCTAGAATTGGTACATCAAGTTGATTTAGTGCCAACCCTCTCATTTCTTCTGGGCCTTCCAATTCCATTCTCAAGCCTTGGCTCGGTCATCCCGTCACTTTTCTACGTTAATGTGTCATCTGGTTTTCAAGACAGAGAGTTTAATAAACTGATGTCATTGTCAGCGGCAACTGAAATTCTAATGATCAACAGTTTCCAAATACAGCAATACTTAGACGTTTACTTCACCAACCTGGACCACCAGATACGAAGTGAATTCCTCGAGGCTGAAAATGTGTTAATTGAAGTCAATAAAACCTGGCCTGTTTTCTGTGCAATGTCCAACTTTACAAAACTGAGTGAAGCATGGAACAATCTTGCAAACATACACAATGGCTATTACGAGTATTTAAAAACTATTAAAAAAATATGTGACCAAAAGTGGGCTACTTTTGATCTCTTTCTAATGACCAATGGTCTGATTGTCCTGACAGTTACAACAGTTTTTTGTATAGTCTTCACTTTTCTGTCAGAAAACATAGAAACAGATATATCTCACCTTCTCCGATTAGCAGCAGCCTCGCTAATAGTGGCTTTAACTCTATACATAATGGACCTTTCATTTCTTTCTAAGATGTTAAACTCAGGAAACTTAACTTTATTTATCACTGTATTTGTAATTTCACTACCTTCATTATTTTATTGTGTGAAATTTGTCTGGAAGAACCTTGCATTTTTGAGGATTTACCATTCCAATATTTCTCTTCTTATTTTTCTGTATTTCATTAGTTTCTTCTCTAATAGTTACATCGTTCACGAGGACAAATGTTGTCAGTTCCTCTTACAGGCATGTTTAATAGCAAGACTTATTAATAAACCAAAAACTTGTGAGAAACATAAACCAAGCCCAGACCTGGTATTTTTACTGACTGAAGCACTGGAATTACTGTTATTAATGGGTTCTGTTCGATGTGGTTCCTTATTTTGGAAGTGCCGTGAAGAACAATCTCCATGTATCGCTTCACCATTCCTGAGTCACTTGTCCAGCTTTCCAACAGATTATGAAACTGCGCATCTGTGTCAAGCTTGTTTCTCATTTGTTTTCACTGTTGGCTTCTTTTACTGGTTATTGTATCGCTGCTCATATTTCTCCAAAGAGACTCCTTCTGGCCTTTGTTTATATTATGCAGTACCAACCATGACTGTAGCCATCATAATGTACTGGATTACTGGAGCTGTCCCTACTGTTGTTGCGGAAAGAGTTTTTAAAGGAAATCAGGTATGAATTGTTGAGATTGTAGATTATCTTTCCAGAAAAATGATTAACGTTAAAAAAAATGGATATTTCTCCTTAAAAAATTTGAATTTTCAATTCAGTAAAAAATCATGGAACCTTTTACCATATTTTATACTCAGAAACAAGAACACGGTAGTTGTTTCATATGTTGTTGAATTTATAACCATATTTTATACTCAGGAACAAGAACACAGTAATTGTTTCATATGTTGTTGAATTTATAACCATATTTTATACTCAGGAACAAGAACACAGTAGATAAATTCCACAAGATATGAAACAATTACTGTGTTCTTGTTCCTGAGTATAAAATATGGTTATAAATTCAACAACATATGAAACAGTTACTGTGTTCTTGTTCCTGAGTATAAAATATGGTTATAAATTCAACAACATATGAAACAATTACTGTGTTCTTGTTCCTGAGTATAAAATATGGTTATAAATTCCACAAGATATGAAACAATTACTGTGTTCTTGTTCCTGAGTATAAAATATGGTTATAAATTCCACAAGATATGAAACAATTACTGTGTTCTTGTTCCTGAGTATAAAATATGGTTATAAATTCAACAAGATATGAAACAAACTACAATTGGTATAACAAGCTTCACTACAGTTGTAACAGTTTGCATATAACAAGTTTCACTACTACAGTTGTAACAGTTTGCATAAAATGCTCCAAAACTACAAGCTTAGATCTTAAAATTCAATTTTGATTGTTTTCTTGATTCAAAGCTTTTGTCAACCGTTATCTCAACACAACAACACGAGGTAAAAGAAGTTCAATACACCATTTCTGTTTTAATTAAAGTCATTCAAATAATTAAAACTATCTACTTAAAAAGTGATATTAATTATTAGTCAATTATAATCAGATGAATATAAAATATGGTTAGTGAAGCTTGTTATACCAACTGTAGTAGTGAAGCTTGTAGTTTTGTAGCATTTTATTCAAACTGTTACAACTGTAGTGAAGCTTGTTATACCAACTGTAGTAGTGAAGCTTGTAGTTTTGTAGCATTTTATTCAAACTGTTACAACTGTAGTAGTGAAACATGTTATATGCAAACTGTTACAACTGC
>NW_013672656.1:15410-17911 GCF_000517525.1 Limulus polyphemus
CCTTAACAAACTATAATCTAATACATGTTATCATCAACAAACTACAATCTAATACATCCTGTCATCAACAAACTACAATCTAATACATCCTGTCATCAACAAACTACAATCTAATACATCCTGTCATTAACAAACTATAATCTAATACATCCTGTCATTAACAAACTATAATCTAATACATCCTGTCATTAACAAACTATAATCTAATACATCCTGTCCTTAACAAACTACAATCTAATACATCCTGTCATCAACAAACTATAATTTAATACATCCTATCATTTATAAACTATAATCTAATACATCCTGTCCTTAATAAACTATAATCTAATACATCCTGTCATTAATAAACTATAATCTAATACATCCTATCATCAACAAACTATAATCTAATACATCCTGTCATTAATAAACTATAATCTAATACATCCTATCATCAACAAACTATAATCTAATACATCCTGTCATTAACAAACTATAATCTAATACATGTTATCATCAACAAACTACAATCTAATACATCCTGTCATTAATAAACTATAATATAATACATGTTATCATACAACAAACTATAATCTAATAGATCCTATCATCAACAAACTACAATCTAATACATCCTATCATCAACAAACTATAATCTCATACATCCTGTCATTAATAAACTATAATTTAATACATGTTATCATCAACAAACTATAATCTAATACATCCTATCATCACTAGACTGTACTTGTTAAATCTAACTTGATATGTTCTATCATGACTTACATCAGTGCCAGATTAAGGCGTAAGCCAACTAAGCTACAGCTTGAGGCCTCACAATGTATGGAGCCTCTTAGCTGCCTCTACAAGAAAAAAATAATAACTGATTTTATTTCGTTTTTTATATCGTGTGGGACCTTTTAAACTTCACATAGCTTAGAGCCTCAAAATGTTATAACCTGGCACTGATTTATGTTAATTACAAGATTTTTTTAGTGTGATTGATTTTTAACAAATCCCAACAGTAATTCTGCAAATAATAATATTTTCTTTCAAAATTTGTTTATTGATTTTCAATGTAATACTTGATAATTTAAAGCTAGATTTGGCATAGCTAAAACCAGCCTATATTTTAACATTTAGATTTTTTTCACTAGTTTATAAACTATGAGTTTGAAAAATCTCAATTAATTATCTTGTCAGAAAAAGTAATAAAAAATACTGTCATTGTAAAGGACAGAGTTTTACATTGGGTCAAAATTTTATTTTGATTATTTTCAAGTACGTAGTTTCTGTTCTTTAGTATAACTGTATGAATATAATGAAAGTGTACAGATACTCTCATTCTGTGGAATTACTTACTTGATTGATCAGTCAATAATGAATTCAAAATTAATATTTAATCACAACTTAATACTTTGAATAAAACAAACATTGAGAACAAATTAAAAACTAACTCTGTCAGTGGTTGATAGAAATAAGTAAGACGATACCGTACACACGAGCCTCCATACTAGCTAAGACAGGCAGTGAAACCATGTTTTAATATCAAGTGTTTTTTAAAACTCTAGTTTTGTTTTAAATTGTTTAGTTTTGAGAGGTTACTGCAACATTACATGATTATCTTGGTCCTGTCTCCTGGCATGGTTTATTGAATATATTTTAACTGAGTAGCATTTCAGTAGTTTCTTAGTTTATTGAGTTTCGACTAATTCAATTCAATGTGCCCATGTAATTGTTAAGAAATGTACATTTGTTACATTGACTTTGAAACTGTGAAAACTAATGCAGATATCTTGTTAATTCTCCTAAGGAAACCCAAGTAAATTTCATCTGCCGAGCTCGGTCGTTCTTAACTGGGTCCTGTTTTCGTGCCATGGTTTCTTTGTTACTGGACACCAGTGTACGTTTCCGTCCATTCATTGGCAAGCAGCATTTGTTGGTAATTCCGGAGAGTTCTCGACCAATCTCATTCCAGGTTTTCTGGTTGCATTCAATACATTTTCATCATATCTCTTGTTTGGTCTGTCTTTGCCTCTACTGGTAACATGGCCTGTTGGGAGACATGCAGTTTTTCAATCACAAAATACAGATCAAGGAGAGCTAGCACTTTTCAAGGCACCAGCAGAATTCCGAAGGGGGTTGCTTCGTTTGTTGATCCAGTACATCTTATTTCATGGACTAAAGGTATCTTATTCTGTTTCATAATCGCAAAATTTCTTACTTGCATGTTTAGAATATTTACTATATCGAATCTAATTATTTTTTAAATTTATTATTCATTATTTTATTTTATTATTGAGATTCTTTTATATTTAGGACTAACTTAAATCTCGTAACCTAGCCAAACCTTGTGAAATATTATTGGGATTACAGTCTTATATAGGGTACCCAACTGATGAAACAATGTATTATAATCTTTATAAGTAGATACTTAAGAAAAGTATATTTAATTTACAATACTGCTGGCCAGGATGATTTTTAGTTTTGCTCTAAGTACATAGATTATTCTGATCAGA
>NW_013672656.1:18504-35084 GCF_000517525.1 Limulus polyphemus
AACATCATGTAGCTATAAAAACATGATGTTAGTTGGTAGATATTGTTTAACAACTTAAATTCTCGACCTGCTTCCATTTTATAAAAACCTTAAAATTTAAAATATTTGTAAATTTTTGCCTATTGTTATAATGAAAAAAATTATTTATGAGTATCGAGTTCTTTAAAAGTACATTACTATTTTAATTTATAGCTGCTAGCTTCCTCGGCAGCTTGTGCCTTGCATCGACGTCACCTGATGGTTTGGAAGATATTTGCTCCAAGGTTTATGTTTGAAGCTGTTGCCATGGGAGTAACAATATTTGGTGTGATGTTAGGCTACTTGTTTACACTAAGAGTTCATCTTGCTTTACGGAACTGGCTTGAACAGAAATCCCTGGAATTTGGGATCGTGGATTATAGATAGAAAGCTAGCCATCTTGTCTTCACTGAGAAAATGTCCAACAATCTCACCTAAAGTTCTAATGACAAGAACGAAACTTGTTTTGTGTACCTCTCAAGCTGTTATATGTGTATGTGTAATGTGCACTTGTGTAAGAATGAGCATTATAAGTTCTTTTATTAAGTACCAAATAATTACAGTAAAATCCAATCTCACATGTATTTAGTACCCACTAATTAATAAATTGTACAGTAGAATCATTTCACACTTTCTGTTAGTGTCCACTAATTAATAAATTGTACAGTAGAATCATTTCACACTTTCTGTTAGTGTCCACTAATTAATAAATTGTACAGTAGAATCATTTCACACTTTCTGTTAGTGTCCACTAATTAATAAATTGTACAGTAGAATCATTTCACACTTTCTGTTAGTGTCCACTAATTAATAAATTGTACAGTAGAATCATTTCACACTTTCTGTTAGTGTCCACTAATTAATAAATTGTACAGTAGAATCATTTCACACTTTCTGTTAGTGTCCACTAATTAATAAATTGTACAGTAGAATCATTTCACACTTTCTGTTAGTGTCCACTAAGAATGAACAGTAGAATACATTACTACTTTTGTTATTGTCCACTAAGAATGAACAGTAGAATACATTACTACTTTTGTTATTGTCTACTAAGAATGAACAGTAGAATACATTACTACTTTTGTTATTGTCCACTAAGAATGAACAGTAGAATAATTTCCCACGTTTGTAGTAGAATAGTTAATAGAATGTATAATGAATTAAGGTTGTTTTTTCACCTAATTTTCTTTTCTTTACAAACTGTTACCTACTAACCAACAACTGATATAATACAAGTTTCAGTTTATGTTCTTGGTATATGTAGCCATTATAACCTATAGCAATTATATAATACATAATAACTCCCAGTGAGTCAGACATACATTGTCACCTTTATTATTAGTTATTCATCGAATTTAATACTCTGGCTTAGAACGTGTTTTGTGTGGTATTTGTTAAATATTTTTTATGTTCTAGTTGAAAGAAAACACGTCTTCCATTCTGTGTTAATGATGTTTGCATCAATGTAAGCAGTGTTTAAAGCGAGCTGGAAAAGGTGCAGTTATACACGTATTTGGATGTTTAAAGCGAGCTGGAAAAGGTGCAGTTATACACGTATTTGGATGTTTAAAGTGAGCTGGAAAAGGTGCAGTTATACACCTATTTGGATGTTTAAAGTGAGCTGGAAAAGGTGCAGTTATACACCTATTTGGATGTTTAAAGTGAGCTGGAAAAGTTGCAGTTATACACCTATTTGGAGGGGGGGATATTTTGCCTTAGAATTATGGATTAACGTTCGCATCCCATTACCACAAAAAACAAATTATGCTCCACACGTTGGAGACGTGTGTTATAAGTATGACGGTCAAATCCTACTATTCGGTAATCCCAAAGCTGGTGTTGACTAGTTGCATTCCCTCTAGTCTGTCACTTCAAAATTAGTAACGGTTAGCGTATATAGTGCTTGACCAGTGTTACGCGAATATTCCAACAACATAAGCGCGGGATGGCGATGTAGTCGTTAGCGTAAGTTGTGAAGTCTGTAAAATCTAAACACATTCCTAAGATTGGTGACAAGAAAGATGCCATGAACTCGACCTTCCGAGCATTTGCTGTAGCAATAACCAAAACAAGTGTTTGTGGCGAAAGTCGATATGCGCTGACCTTGGGATGACCTCATGAGAACTGTTCAAAGTTCACACTTTACAGCCGCCAAATTCTATCATTTATATATTCTACCGCATCAACAGCCGAAAGTTGGGAACTTGTGATTGGAAACCTTATGTAAGCCTCGGTATAATGGATATCGAGAAACCTTATGCAAGCCTCGTTAAAATAGAAATTTGTGTTAGTCTCAGAGTCAGATTCTGGAATAATTACATATATATTTGGTGACATTTCGAGCTATGCCTCTTCATCCCATTCAAAAGAAACATGTACTTCTGATGAAGAGTTATAGCTCAAAACGAGAGCTACAAAATTATTTATTGGCGATTTATCAGCCTTTCAATTATTCCAGTGTTTGTGTTATTACGTTTATCTACATTCTAATCCTTCCAACTTCTACATGTATATGTAGTTCCGCTTTTAAAGTCAAAGTTTTCAGAGTTCAAGATTACATACAATTTTTCTCAGTAATAGAAGTTTTACATATACAGAAGTAAAAACCGTTTTGTATTAAGAATGACAACCAAATAAAACTTTCACAAAATTAAGTCATTGTACCAATAAATGTGAATGGTTAAAACTAGAGAAGAAAATTAATTAATTAATCATAATCATATTACATCGTTCAGAAAATTTTCGTCTTTTCTCTACTTAATTTAGATTTTACGTGTTTTTAATCAAAATGCAAATCGTCCAAAAAACTGAAATCTTGTCTTGTCGGGCTTTAGGTCTTATAGACCTGGGAAGGTTAGGTTCATTTGACCTCTTCCTCCCCCCAGCACATGATGAACGATTTTTGTATAATAATATTTTAATTACAACAAGGGGATTAGAATTTAGCTAGTCCACGCACCTATTCTGACCCCTTTCAAAGCCATGTCCATGTAGGTCAGAAGAGTAATATTGATGTGTTAAATACATTTCTTTCTCATTTGTTTTTGTAAGTTCTACACTTCGCGAACAGCTAAAGTTCCTTTTTCATTAAATTTCTACGAGAGCATTTACATAAATACTCATTTTCAATGCTGTCACAGTAAATTAAAGCTAATGATAATTAAGTAGTGTAGCAGTAGGCGGCCTAAATTTGTTTTTATTTCTTATATATTAATTGGGAAGAGGTACTTAGGGCTATGTTCATCACGTATACAGAAACGACCAAGTTCATCTAGTAAGTCAATTTTGTACCAATTTTTCGCGAAATAATTTAGCGAACTATGTAGGAGTCTACCGGTTGACGTTTTTATGTTTGCTTCCCGCCAAATTTTAGATCAAAACTATACTGATACTCATTGCTCCATCTCTTGACCGATTTGAGATCTAATTACAGCCGCGGTTATTGAGGATTCCCTTTTGTTTATATTTCTAGACGCATTCAATCCTTCATAAATCGATAGAGGGCGATGAATTATTCGAGTTAACGCGAAAGTGCTCATGAAGTTTGCTGTAAAAATAATTACTATTATTAATTTAACCCAAGTGTTGTAGTGCGGCTTCTAGAATGATGTAACATTTTTGCACAATAGCCTCTGCTTTCCATTGAAGCTACAAAGTCGTGAATTATTTATCTGTATTTGTTACATGTCAAAGACTCCATTTATCTATTTTAATTTATTGTCTTATGTGATAAAAAATGAAATTAACGTCTATCAAAATTGATTTTGAAATCCTAAGTCGTGGTATTAACAGGCTTGTTTTTATTAAACTTTCTTATACCTAGGAAAAACAATCACTTACTCCCATAAAGTATCATATTAATCAAAAATACTTTCTGTACTTTTAATTGAATTTATTTATTTATTTATTTATTCCAATTTTGCAAGGACAAAGTAAATTATAAATTCCTACGTTAACTTTAAACGAAGTATAATTTCATTAAGTTTATTTTGAAAGAGTACCAACTTAGCCTTTCTGCCGTACTACCGGTTCTGATATTGTAATTATATAAATTAAACTTACAACCAGTAATAGCGTTATTTTTTCTTTTCCAGTTTTTAAAATTTATATATGTATTGTATTTATTTCATTTACAATCACAATAATTTTCAATATGTGAGAATACTTCCAAATGTTGTAAACAGATGTTAAATTTGAAAAGTAATACTTAAAAAAAAATAGAGGTTCCGGCTGAATTTTGTATAACAGTAGTTTGTGTGCATATTGTAAATCCTCATTTATATTTCTATAAGTATAATGGACAAAGAAAAGTATATGTACATATCTATTTACATTCAATTATTCTGACATAATTACAGTAGTTAATATATCATATAATAATAATGAATCTTAAACTAGATTACACCCATCTACTTAACACAACGACAGAAAAATCGCCCGAATTGAACATGTCCAAAAGGTGAATCAACTATTTCGAGGAGTGGCCAAGTACCATATTTGGGGACATATGATAGTTCATTCAACAACCCTGACCCTGAAACATTAGATCAGTCTACCATGAAAGCTTATTAATCACCAGATACTTACAACTATTTTGTAAGATTTTACGTATACCCTACAGCGGAGTGGAGTCCGATTTCTCAGTGTGCATTATGGTATATGAAAATCAAAATCTCATCAATTTAGCGACAAATTCCACAGCAGAGTAAACATCTATTTACATTTAAATAGTTGGTTTCATAGGCTTATATAGCGAAGAAGATTAGAAATACTATAGATGTTATGCCAGTTTACTTACATTTTATACAGTGGTATATATTGAGAAAGTATGTTTATTTCATTTTAGGCTTTGTTTAAAAATATACAGAACACCAATACATACACGTCCATATATATAACTCGATTACTAACGCCGAAACCCCCTAGTGGATCAGCAATAAGTACATATTTTTTAATTTAATTTCTCTACCAAATTGCGAATTTCAGTGAAGAAACGAGAAAGTAGAGGCTTAATCTAGTCTTAGATTCGTTACCCCCGTACAACAGATTCGTTTCACCGAATTCACGGCTCATCGGTGCTGCTTGGAAGGGCAAAGGAAATAAGTAAAGTAGGCCTTTTATTGGTTAAAGAACAGATTAAACAATCGCCAAGTTTTTTATATTTTAAGAGGATGAAGTAACGTCACGTCATTCTTTTAAAATATAAAAACGCTTTGCAATTGCTTAACCTATTTTTTAATTTCGATATCTTTATCGTCTGTGCGGTTAACTATACTATACGTTTCTCATATTTAGCTATAATCTTATAGTAATGTTTGGGCTTTGTGTCATGGATTAGGTCTAAGCTAAATTTCCTAATTAAGTAAACTATTGTGATAAGTTAAAGTTTCTCTTACATAATTTATTCCTCAAATCACTCCAGTATTACATTTTATATTGAAGCTTTTCTTATTTAATTCTTTTTTTAAACTAAAAGCGTGTTTTATTTTATAATAGCGCTAAAAAAAGAACTAATTTAGGCCTAGCGTAAATGTATGAACTTGTACATTATATTTGTAGAGCCTAAAATGAAGTAGGCTTAATGTTTATGGATATTTCAGATAACAAACTATGATGTAGGCCAGGGTCTAGGTGAGGAAGGTAGAGAACAGTTATGGAAAAGCATTCTGTGATATTGCGCACATATTATCTGAATTACCTTCGTAACGAAATCGGGTTTTACATATAAGATATAACCTTTATACAATTATTGCAGTAAAAAAATGGACCACTGTATACACCAAGTAAATCTAGGGGCTTAAGTCTACCCTAATGTAAATTAAATGTCAAACCGATAATTACTTATCGGTCGGCAAACAGTATGGCATCATCTCCCTCCTCCGTTTTTAAACATTTTTTTTTTTAATGTTTGATTTGATAAGAAACTGATTTTTTTAATCGAACCTACGCGATTTCATAACATTATAAATTAATTATATAAACGTTATTTATAAAACACACTATTCGCGGGTACGAGTTGGGTTGGTGGTAAAGCTGTAGGAACGTTCTAAGAGTGACTACTTAATCACTTAGCCTGGTAGGGTGCTTTTGATTAACTGCCTTTCCTCTGGTCAGTAGTTCAAAATTAGAGACGACTTGCAGCTTTTTCCAAAAAATAGAGATATTTTCCTTCCACAGCGTTTCACGTGACAAATTGAGTTTCTTTAATATATGTATAAATCTTAACTTTCTGATATATCAGTACGGTCCTAATAGCCAAAGTGGAGCTACTTAGAAAACAATTTCAGTAAAATATCAGTAGATGATGCTAAAATATATACAAATAAATTGTTTCACATTTTAAATATTTTTAGACGTATAACATACAAAATTTGAAAAACGTTTCGGGTAGAAGCCCTTCGTCAGGAAGTATAAACTGCGTTGCATGGAAAAAAAAAGGCTTAGACAGTAAATATGGAACAGGGCGGCTCGAGCACGCGCTAAACAAGTGAAAAAATGCCTTCTGTGAATCAGTAAGCCTAATATAATTTATGAATGCCTAGTCCCGACTGTAAATTCTCAATAGCAATGAATTTTGTTTCTGGACGCAGTTGGTATTGTGTTTAATTTTTATAATATGATTTTTTTATTCTCGAGTCGTTCATTCTATTATTTCTGCCATGTGTCAGCGAGAAGTTTACACACTTACAACGCCAAAATCCAGGGGTTTGATTCTCCGCAATGGACAGAGTGCATATAGACCATTGTGTAGCTTTGCGCTTAAACAAGTAAACAAAAAATCATTGGAATTATTGAGAAATGAAGGCGTGGGCCTATTCGTGTTGTTGAACCAATATCTCTTCGTTGCCATGGCGATGTTATCGGAAAGATTAAAACGTAGCAATACCTATCTGGGTTATCAAATATATTTTGTTATTTCTTTTTGAACATAAGTCAACTGAATAATTCTGATGATCTCCGTGTGACCGTTCGACATTGCCGAAGTAGAAAAAAAAAAAAAAAAAGATGGCGCGCACAAAAATAGAAGGTCATGGTATAGGTACAAAATACATATACACTACTATTTATGCATTGAACTAACTACCTTCGGGCAAATACGCATGAACTGCTTTCGTTACAAGTATAAGTTTAATATAAGAATTTTTCATATTCCAAGTGTAAAGATTTATAGAATGGTTAGCTAAGGCCAATCGGCGTCGCTAGGTGCTTAAAATATTCGGGGCTCGAGCCCATTAGCGCGTGAATTTTCGGCGTTTCAGTATGATATCGATCATGGTTTTCTATTCTGAATTTTCAAGACACCAACTGGAAATTCGACGCAGTATCAAACAGAATCGGAACACGGGCATCGTGTGCAATGCCTAGCGACGTCTCTGCTTAAGGCTTAAGCTATGATACTTATAATCTACAACTTACGCCGACTATGCTAAAGTTAGTACAGCTATTGTTGCTAAGCGTTGAAAGTTAAATTGAACTTTCATATAAGTGTACTTGTAGCAGCTAAAATTTAGTTTCACTTAATTTTGTATTTTATCAAACATTAATATTTACTAGGCCTACAGCGTTAAGCCTAATTTGTACTGATGAGAGAGGGCAAAATTGTTTCAATGAATATTGGTATATTACTAGTGTTTGTTTTATATATATATAAATATACAATACATTTATGTAAACTACAGAGTTGTAACATATTTAATGTTTTTTCATCACAAAATAAAATTTATTTACATTTGTTAAATTCTGAGGAAGCCGAATTTTTGAAGCATAGTGTAAATGAATAAGTTTTGTGGTCTAAAAAGAAGTGTCATTTTTGTGTGCGTGTGTTCAGAAGTCATCATATAGAGTAATTTATTCGCAAATCGTGTATTTAAGTGTGGATACCTCACTACTATAAAGGCTTGGTTTGGTCTGAAGTTTCATCGGTGGTAGTGTCCAGGGTCACTGATGAGGAGTGGAATTCTCCGAAACTAGTCTGACTCGCAGACACACCCCAATAAAAGAATAGACCATTACAAGCTTTTACTTGATGTTAAACAAATGTTTAAACAACTCTATTCAATCTATTCGCAAGCATGCATTTTTAATACCCTGTATAAAAAACTTCAACAGCTTTTGGTTTGAATTTCGCGCAAAGCTATACGAGGGCTATCTGCGCTAGCCGTCCCTAATTTAAAGGGAAGACAGCTAGTCATCACCACCCACCGCGACTCTTGGGCTACTTTTTTTTTTCAACGAATAGTGGGATTAACTGTAACATTATAACGCCCCCACGGCTGAAAGGGATAGCATGTTTCGTGTGACGGGGACTCGAACGCGTGACCCTCAGCTTGCGAGTCAAATGCCCTTATCACCTGGCCAAACAGCTCTTGAGCCGGAGCGGTCGCACGGTGTCCGACTTTAGCTCACGAGGGAGAATGGTAATGTGTGTGTGTGTGTGTGTGTGTGCTGGACGGACTGTCCAAATGTGACGGGGAGTTTACAAAAAGCCAACGTTCTCTAGCACTGGTTAAGAAATATATTTAATTTCGGATATAAACTAAACTTTTTATATACATATTTTTAATTTTTTTATTAAGTGCTCTTAAGAATTTAACAAGAACGAAAAATGCACATTGAATAATATATTACATTTCACTAGAAAAATCTTACACACAGCTATTGTGTTATATAACACAGTAAGACTATTGGTTGTTTTTTAATGAAATCTCCGTTTACTTTAGATTTCAAATAATAGCATTTGAACCACACACACTTGGCGTGTTGTACGTCTGTATACGCTCAATATCACACGTTACCTACCATACTGACAGATAATTGTCGTACATTTGTCTATAAAAGAACCACAAATTCTATTATCTTCCCCCGTAATTACAACCACAGCGTAATCTAATATATATATATAAACACTGAAAAGGCAATATAGACATAGGTAAATTACTCTTTATAAATTATTTATCTTAGTAAAAATATGACCTACAAAACAGTCATTTTAATGCTAGATATGCTCGCAAATAATTCCGAAAAATATGGTTATGCTTGCTTATATAGTTTTAAGAACTAATAAAAAAAAAACGGAAATAAACGAATATTAATAATAATAACCTATACCTCTAAGATAGCGACATCTACCGGAATGCTACTATTCGTTTGAAACACTAGAAGGTTGATATAATATCAATTCTAATGGCACAAAGTAGTCATTTTTACACAAAGGCTGCATTCTGTAAAGTGTAACTATTCAAACGATTAAACATAACTAATCTTGTGTCTCCGAAATTATCAACATATAATTAAGACAATTTTTTTCAATGCAAGTCATAGTCTTTATGTATATAGAATATACAATTGAAGGGTTAAGTTTTCCGGATACTTAAAAACTACCCCTAAACTAAAAGTGTACCCGCACCAATTAAAAACAAAACAAAACTGGTTTATATGATTCACATAAAACCTGACATAGGAAAATATTTCGAAACGTGGTGCTACTTTTCAACATCGGCATGCATTATTCCTTACATATCAAATTATATAAATGGAAGGGTACACTTTTACAAACTGATTGTTAATATAACGCAGTTGTATCTCCATTAACACTGATAATTGATTTTTAAATGTTTTATTTTAAAGCCCCAGCTAGTCGGTTTAAACGAGCTATAAATATCTCGCATATAAAAAAAAAACATCATTCATACATAAACACATACAGATTATGACGTACCCATGGTAACGCCCTTAGTGTGCCCATGTAGTTTATCCAATATGTTTTTTTGGAACGAAAATTTTACTACTGATTTACTTAAGTCAATACAGAAAACTTGTATTTCTTTATTATAATACATTAACAACATTTGTACTGCTGTAATTTGTTAGTGCATTAACCAGTAAAGTTAACTGGTAAATTACTTACAAAATCAATATTCCATTTCTACAGATACGTGTTGCCAACAATAGATTAAACCAAAAATGTGACGGGGTACATTATAAATACAGTATATGACACCTATTAGAAGCCCATTTCCGAGTTTATTAATCATTTTTCACTTTGTAAATGTACACAAGATCATTAATTTTCTTTCTCTGTTATGAATTTTTTAGGAAAAGGAATTTAGGTGAAAATAAAAATGTTAGAAGTAGCTGATATAAAAACTAGAAATCATTGAAAACCATTACAGTAACTTAAAAACTGAGATTGTATATCAAAATGTTCCTGCAGTCGTTTTAAAGTTTCATACCCAATTAAAAAACAAAACAATATATTAATTAGTTCCTTCTATTTTATGTATGCTTATTTATTTAAGATATTTTAACCCTAACTTTAAGTGGCCTACATTAAATCAACTACTGTTTTTTAATAATAAAAACTTTAAAGCATCTTAGACTTGAAATAAATAAATGTACTAATTTCATTTGGAAGTTCATAGTGTAATTTTCCAGGGCTTCCTCCACAAAATATCAGTTTAACCTATTTGCAATTGTGAATCCACAGTCCAATGATTTTGTCCTAATGATCACTCTAAAGCGTATATCTGTTCACTTGACCGTTAGGTAGCTTTGTAATTTATGAACAGTGTTTTTATCTAAAGAACATAGGTCAAAATCAAACGTTGAGTCAGTTACAAAGTATAATCCAGTCTCTTCAATGACATCTACCACATGCTGGATATGACCACGATCTCTTAGACACATTATCTGTTGTCTAAGTTTCTCTAATTCAGCCATGTAGCTTGGATCACACTGGGAATGATGTTCCACTGTTCCTTCCGACACTCTAACCTGATCTGTTTCATGTTTAGGAAGTAGCAAGTCTTTTCTCACTTTGTTAGTTTTAACAACATCAAGTTTTTCTTCAGTCTCTCTATCATTCAAATCTAACATTTCTTTACTCTTTAGACGAGCTCCAGTTGGGGAACCAGGACTGCTTGACAGTGGAGACAGTAACTTACTCTCTTTTTCCATCTCTGCCATCATTGCAGCAAGAGGACCATGGATCCCTCCAGTGGCTAAGGAACACAGGCTAATGCTTGAGGCAGGACTGCTGTTACCATCATCGGGCAACTTTATAAGATTTTCAACGTCTGTGGGAACTAGTACGTGATAACTTTTTTCTTCTTTTAATTTTCTTGGTTTGGATGTTGAATTTTTTATATTACTCTCATCTGATTGACCATCCTTCTTCTTTTCTTTCTTTTTCTTCACTTCAGTTTTTGTTTTTAGAGAGCTGTTGGATGATATCTGTGAAGATGATTTGGTAGATTTATCATGTTCCTTCTCTGAGGGGCCAGCTTTAGTTTGTGTTTTGTGTTGACCATCTTTCTTATCCTTTCTGTCTTTCTGTTGCTTATCTTTTAAGGAACTCTCAGTAGATATAACAGAAATGGCCACTGATGATGCTGAAGCACTGCGTTTTCTTTTTTTGGTCACTTTTGTTCCACTTGAACTTAAACTCTGGCATGGTGACTGAGGTCGTTTAGGTATTTCTTTCACTTCTTTATTGTGAAACTTCACATCTTTTGTCTCCTTACTTTTGTCCTTTGGAAATGATGCAGGTTTTGTTTCTTTACTTGAAGATAACTTTCCATACAATGATTTGGAACTTGGCATGTTAGCTCCACTTTCCTATAAATGATGAGATAACAGGTTTAAAACGTATAATTTAGTTTATTTCTAATTTTAAACATATACCTATAACAGAACCTGTACAAGGTAAGTCTGAGTGTAATAAACACTAATTTACTCAATTAAAATACAAGACATAAAATCTATAACTCAAATGACTGTTTGTTTTGAATTTTGCACAAAGCTACACTAGCTGTCCCTAATTTAGCATTGAAAGACTAGAGGTAAGGCAGATAGTCAAAACTTGGATTACTCTTACAACTGAATAGCATGATTGCTCGTAATATTATAATTCCCCCACTGCAGAAAGGGTGAGCATGTTTGGTGTGACGGGGATTCGAATCCATGACCCTGATCGCAAGTCAAGTGCCTTAACCACCAGGCCCACAGTTATGAAATACTAGGTTTTGATTTTATCAGGCAATATGTATAAGTTTCACAGTACTAAATACATGAACCAATGCTATAGATGTATCAAATTTCCAGTAGAAGTAGAATCTACCTTCAAATTACCATTTGAAGATACAGCAGAAGACAGAAATAATGGACAACTGAATATAATCAGTATGTCAAAGCTATTTATATTACTGAATTGTCTTGTCTTCCCTCAGTTCTGTAATTAAGGAGTTTCACCAAGTACCGACTATTTATATCGGCTTATTTACAAATTTTGATAGCTTTATTTCAATTCAGTATAAACAAAATTTGATACCTATATTAGTACCTAGAAAGTATTCCACATTTAAAAACTTTTTATGAACCATTAGGTAATATAACAGCAGTGTTAAAATTAAATGGTAATCCCATTAAACTTATAAAAGATACATCAGTAACTAAAATAACCCTATGATGTGTTAATAATGTACAGAAATTAGCAGTAACGTTAGTAATACCATACAATTTACACCAAGATCCAAAAAACAAATGTTAAAGATTTATTATTTCCAAGCTCATCATTTCATTCATTATTTTTGTTGAAGTTTTGTGCAAAGGTACTCAAGGGCTACCTGACTTTTACTGAGAAGTTGACTTACATCATTAAAACTGTTGACTGACTTCTACTGAGAAGTCGAACTACATCATTAAGTGTTGACTGACTGACTTCTATTGAGAAGTCAAACTACATCATTAAAACTGTTGACTGACTGACTGCTACTGAGAAGTAGAACTACATCATTAAAACTGTTGACTGACTGACTTTACTTTGTATTGTACACTAATAAGATAAATGTTACAGCAAGCCTAATTTTACACAATCCTACCTTCTGCTTGGTTCCAGAATCTGAAGGGTGAGGCTTGAGTGAGGGACCAAAGATTTCTGTGAATGGTTGAGTAATGTTATTAGATGAAGTTCCCAGCTTTCCACCATCCTATATCAAGGAAATAATATGAGAAGATTTCTTTATGTGTGGGATCCGTTTATAAACAGCAACACTAACATGATAGATAATATGAAAAATTAAAAGTATCATTTCCTCTTATTTCTTTCAGAAAAGAAAATCTGTTTCTTTTCTTCTTTGTAAACACAAATTCAGTTTTGATGTTTTAAATTAAAACAGACAAAATTTTAACTACAGAAGTTAAGTATGTTACAAGATAAACAAAGAATTGGGAATTTAAAAATTTGCAAATATGGATCATAAAAAAAGTAAGGAAACAAGGTTGGAGACACTATAGACATTGTTTACTCAAACTACAAATCCATATTTTTGCTGTTACCTAGACTTACATTTGGTGGAGTCAAAATAGGTATTTGTAATTTGAGTAAATAACGTTTAAAGTATCTCCTACCTTGTTTCCTTACTTTTTTTACGATCCCTATTTGCAGGTTTTTAAATTCCCAATTTCTTATTTATCTTGTTTGCTGGCTTTCTTTTTCCTTAACTATAGGCAAATGATTACTTGATATGGTAGCTACCTTTATACATTGTGATGTTAATAAACATATCTAGTAACTAGCTGATATGGTTCATGATGATTTACTGTAGCTATTGACTATTTGACCGCATTAGTTCAAGAGGTAAAAATCTAAGCTGCAGCTGGAGATTGATATGCAGATTTATTTGAGAATATAATGAGCATTTAGTTTCTATGTAACTAAATTTTCTATATATAATGCATCGCAATGAGCAAATGTATACCTAGACAAAGATACAACCCCCACCAGTAGAAATGAAGCACTTTCAAATAAAATATATACATTTAAAACATTACTTTAAATAAACCTTCATGTCTTAAGTTAATTATTCTATGAATGTGTGTAATGAAATTTAATAATATGTGTATTGTTTTTCTTTACTCCGTCACTTCATACATAATATAGAGGTTGGCTCCCTAAGAACACCGATTGCATAGTATACAAAGCATTGAGTATGTACATGTTACAGTCACCTATTATTGGCTGGTAATTCCTGTTTCACCCTATACTTACTTAAGCTTCTAAAATGAACACCAGATATTTGTAAGAAAGCTAACTTCAAGTGGTAATGATAATATCATTTACACTAGAATTAGCTTATGTAAAATATAGAAGAAACAAATCAACTTTTCAATACACTATGACCTTTGCAGTACCTTATTTAGTATTCTACAAAAGGTTTGGGTGCAATATACCAAGTCATTTTTGTTGTAGGCTGGCAAGAGAATAATAAGAAGAATTACAAATGGGCCTTTTTGAGTGGATTTTCTTTTCCTTGTAAGTCTAACATACATCCTTTTTGTGCATTTTATGTGTACAGCCTTAGCAGTCAATAGTAAAGATTTTAAAGTACTGTTTGAAATGAATCTTTACTCTTTGCCCAAACGTTCTATTAGGGTTTTGTGCAATTCCTCGAGATCCCTATTATGAACCACTATCATGGTTCATGGTATATAAAACAATTGTGGGGCCTCACTATGTCATTACAGTCTATACTGCCACATCCAATCATGTTCCATTTGACAACAGTCCAACAGCACAGTTTCCACTGCAAGGCTGTTATGTCCAAAGCACACCATTCTTCCCTGCTTGGTTTCCATAATCCATTTTATAAAAGAGGATGATTGTTTTCAATCATGCAGAAATTCATAAGCATTGAGTCTAGTGACTTGAATACCTATTTCATTCTCAATCAGCTTGAGGTATGTGATGGTTGAATAGGAGTTATGACTGCAAGCCTTATCTTGGTGAACCCATACCTGGTTGCCCTCATTTCCAGATTGATTTCCTTCTTTGTTAGTTGCATATTGTTGTCTGTGGCAAGTTGATGGTTTTTACCATTGACCTTAGTGTTCTTAGACTCTCACTTGCTATAAGACACCACCCTTTGCTTACCACAGCTGAGAAATGACTCATTGCAAGTCTCTTCTGGACAGTTCTGGTTCCCGAAGTTGTTCCATATTCTTTTGTTTTACAATGCAATACATTAAGTATAAGAAATATCCCAATCTTTTAAATTCTAAATCCCAGATGTGAACACATCTTTATGATTTGAGTGGGTGAATATATTATGTTAGAAAGGGTTGTTACATACTCTTCCCAAAAGCAACAATTTTCAGTGACATCCTAATACCAACAAACTGCCAAACACTGTTGAAATATAGTTCTCATACTGAACATTTCACCAAAACTTTATAAAAGCTGCAAAGTGACTTTCTGATTTACACATTCAAAATCACTTTAGTACAACAGACAAAACTCTCTGTAGTTTTCCTTAAGTATGAACTTTAAAAAACTTTGAGATCACTAAGGCACTCTAACTAATGTACAATGTGGAATTGGTTAAAAGCAAAGAAAAGTACAAGTTACCTTTGTGGAAGAAGATTTTCGTTTCTTTTCTTTGGTAACTTCATTAGAAGGTATTGTCTTACTTGCTGGTTGTTTGGAAGAAACATGTGGATGATCTCGAGCTTCAATGCCAGATCCTCCCTTGACTGAATGATGTGGTTGAGATTGAATGGTGTCAATAGTACCTCCTGTTGGATTGAGGGTCACAGCAACCTACATGAAAATTAGTTAGTTTTATTTTCCAAAATATAACAAAGTTAACTGAAGGTTTCCATACCTAATTCTTATCTCCACAAATTAAATAGTTATTAAAGTTCTTTTTAGAATGTTAGCTGTCAATCTGTGTTGTGTTTGTAGGTCATTGTTCCTTGAGATATTGTTAAGTTTTCTATCTAAAATATGGTAATAGGTAAAAAACAAGTCAAAATAATGACCACAAAAAACATTTTAATCCCCAGTAACTTATCATATATATTAACAAGTTACGAACTAAACATATTAACAAGTTATGACTGTAGAAAGTGAGTCTAAAACAATCAACAATAATCAGCTGGGTAATCCCATGAACCAAGAAATGTTAACACGTCACGACTGTAGAAAGTGACTGGTGAGTCTAAAACAATCAACGATAATCAGCTGAGTAATCCCATGAACCAAGATATGTTAACAAGTCACGACTGTAGAAAGTGACTGGTGAGTCTAAAACAATCAACGATAATCAGCTGGGTAATCCCATGAACCAAGAAATGTTAACAAGTCAAGACTGTAGAAAGTGACTGGTGAGTCTAAAACAATCAGCTGGGTAATCCCATGAACCAAGATATGTTAACAAGTCAAGACTGTAGAAAGTGACTGGTGAGTCTAAAACAATCAGCTGGGTAATCCCATGAACCAAGATATATTAACAAGTCACGACTGTAGAAAGTGACTGGTGAGTCTAAAACAATCAACGATAATCAGCTGAGTAATCCCATGAACCAAGATATGTTAACAAGTCAAGACTGTAGAAAGTGACTGGTGAGTCTAAAACAATCAACGATAATCAGCTGAGTAATCCCATGAACCAAGATATGTTAACAAGTCAAGACTGTAGAAAGTGACTGGTGAGTCTAAAACAATCAACAATAATCAGCTGGGTAATCCCATGAACCAAGATATGTTAACAAGTCAAGACCGTAGA
>NW_013672656.1:35744-39842 GCF_000517525.1 Limulus polyphemus
AGTAGTTAAAGCAGCTGATAACACGTGTACTAACACAAAACACTGACAACCATTGTAGTTAAAGCAGCTGATAACACGTGTACTAACACAAAACACTGACAACCATTGTAGTTAAAGCAGCTGATAACACGTGTACTAACACAAAACACTGACAATCACTGTAGTTAAAGCAGCTGATAGCATGTGTAGAGGAATGTTTGAAACATAATATAATTAGAACTGATGATGAAAATTAACTCATTATTTTACAACAATTCCGTATTGCTATATAACGTACAACGTGAGTGGGTAAGGAAGTGTGATAATAGGCCCACAGTGGAGAAAGGTACACACACCACCTTCGTCAACATCTATCTGTATGAGTAATACTTGTTCAAAACCAGCAATCGCACCAATCAAAAAGGGCATTCACGGATATAACAAAAGTATATTCAGCAGTCCAGCGCTTTACAACGGGGAAGATACTGTCGAATTTAAGGGAAAATTCCTGCTCTATATAACCTAATTTCAACAGCGTGAGATCGAGGCTAAACTGCCAGCCACGTCTATAGGCGATTGAAGAAAACAACGTACATTCCTTGCAAGCTAGTAACTGGGCTGATAAACCTGTTTCTTCAACACGTCCTACATATTCTAATTTAACGTAACCACTTTATGTTACAAATTAACACTGGAGAACCTTAGTTTCTGTTTCCTCACATTCAAGACTTTTATATCCAAATCATTCAAGCCAGTTGTGAATAAATCAATTGTATGACGTGACGTATATTATTCTGTACGGAAAAAAAACACAAAAAAACTTAGTTCTCTCTACAAATCTAAATTTACAAGGCGTCGAATCACTACGGCAAACCAAACACAAGTGACGTTAACTTCGACAAATAGTTTATAAATCAGTCAGTGCTGAAGAAAAACCATCCGGACTGACGTTCTGCGATTAACACTTGTTTTATTGTAACATAACTTTCTTGTAATACAGACTACAACTATTAACTAACTATATGATCGTAATGATTTTCAATACTTCATTTCAACCTTCCACAACACACTGAAAGAAACTCGACCGCTCGCGCCAGTTTATAACAATAATTAAATATAACATATATTCAATAGGTTCGTGATGCAAACAATTGTCTGGTATACATGTAAACTAAATAACTTGTTCAGACTGGTCGCTATATTGGCCCTGTTCAGCAAGGGATAAATTAGTATGTGCAATACAAAATGACCGCATAACGAAGGTATTATCCTCTATAAAGAAGTTTCAGGCTTAACATCTCCTGTAGGTGTAACTTCTTACAATAGATGTCTTCAAATACAATCACGGATTTTAGCAGGGTCCTGAACTTAAAATGGACAGAAGGGTTTTTAACCATATGGCGGCGAAACCAGTATTTACTTACCTTCGTCGATCGGTAGATGGGGCTGATTGGCGGCTGGTAACCGATTCCCGGATAGTGCACCCGTGGCTGCGAGACTCTTGCTACGGCACACATGACGTTCACTCGTATTCCTTACACTGCCACGACAGACGGAGAGTGCCAACTCTAAACACGCCTCCTCCTTTTTATCATCAACTCTGCCTTTATTACAGCCATACAGCACACTCTAAAATTAAAGCTCCAACACAGAAGCTCAAGTAAGTTCACGTGACTTCATACGACACGCCTACTAAGATTATTAACTCGTTTTCCTACGTCATATATATTTTTATAGAAGCGTCGAAACTTCAATTCCCTGAAGGCACACCACTCGAAAAACTACTTTGAGACAACAGGAATGAAACACCGATGTACGAGTTCGTTAAGTAGAGCGCCACCTGTCGAACTTACACAAAAATGAGGCCAATTGTTACAATACGTAACGTGTCTTGTACATGAGGTGAAGCTTTCGATAAGTATACAAAACCTTTAGAGTGACGTCACTAAGAAATATTTCTACAAATAAACAATTTACGAATTAATTCATTGTCTAAGAGTAATGCCTAATACAAATTTGGTGTAATTTACAACAAATAACAAAAAAAGGATATCACGTGCATGGCAAGCACGTGTCTGGTTAACAGTACTTTGACAAAATAGTGTAGAGAAGAAAGCGTAGCGGACATCGTGTTATTTTCACTAATGAAGGTTGAGATTAGTGTAAACCACGTGTTATTTCCACTAATGTAGGTTGAGATTAGTGTAAACTACGTGTTATTTTCACTGATGTAGGTTGAGATTAGTGTAAACCAGTGTTATTTTCACTAATGTAGGTTGAGATTAGTGTAAACCAGTGTTATTTCCACTAATGTAGGTTGAGATTAGTGTAAACCACGTGTTATTTCCACTAATGTAGGTTGAGATTAGTGTAAACTACGTGTTATTTTCACTGATGTAGGTTGAGATTAGTGTAAACCATGTTATTTTCACTAATGTAGGTTGAGATTAGTGTAAACCACGTGTTATTTTCACTAATGTAGGTTGAGATTAGTGTAAACTACGTGTTATTTTCACTGATGTAGGTTGAGATTAGTGTAAACCAGTGTTATTTCCACTAGTGTAGTTTGAGATTAGTGTAAATCACGTGTTATTTTCACTAATGTAGGTTGAGATTAGTGTAAACCAGTGTTATTTTCACTAATGTAGTTTGAGATTAGTGTAAACCAGTGTTATTTTCACTAATGTAGGTTGAGATTAGTGGAAACCACGTGTTATTTTCACTAATGTAGGTTGAGATTAGTGGAAACCACGTGTTATTTTCACTAATGTAGGTTGAGATTAGTGTAAACCAGTGTTATTTTCACTAATGTAGTTTGAGATTAGTGTAAACCAGTGTTATTTTCACTAATGTAGGTTGAGATGATAACAATTAGTACGTTACTTCCTTACGAGTAATCTTTACTGAGACACGTAATTAGGTTATTGCCACGACCTTAACTTTTGTTCATCTATATCAACAACTTTCTGTTACCCTAACATTTCATAATGGTTCCATTGAGGGACGACTGGTCTAATTATGTGTAACGGTGTCTCAGCGGTTAGTCTGCAGATTTACGACACCAAAATTAAGTAGAAAATTTATTCAAATATATCAAACACAAAACGCGAAAGTACGTTACTGTGGGAAAATAAAGTTGAACCAACTATTGTGTTAAGTATCGCGTGAAATTTGTTACCCGGTGTTCTGTGTAAAAGTGACTGTGTGATTTCACCTGTACATTAACTCAACCAATTATATGAATCCTTATGACCACTACACTTTGAAAATTGTCTGCTGTCTATGTTTATCTTATATTTGACCTTGTCTACGATTGATCGAAACTGAAGGAATATTTTAACTGTAATACGAGTTTTAATTCTGAAAGTCCGCATGTTTTGTTGTTGTTTGTAACCCACAGTAAAAGGTACTGGTATCACATTCGATTATGTTGATATAGAGTTAAACACGTAGAACATACACAGACGTTTGGAGTCGTGAGTTTCAGATCAGACACTAATTAGTTACTGACCTCACTATTTCTCTAGTGACTAATTGAAACACGTTAAAATACCAAACCAACGACTGGATACCCACCAGGGGGCACTACATATATAACGTATCTCTGTATACTATTCAAACCCTGTAACAACAACAAGAAAAACTTAAAAGAAAATGAACTCTTCAACCTGACAACCAATGTTTGTTAAAACGTCAGGAGCTGTTTATTGGTTCAACTTAAAGAATCAATATTCCGTATATACTCATCTTGCCTTATCTAAAAAACAGATAAGGAAGTCACCAGATGGCACTTCTATCTTTATTGTAACATCTAAAGCTGCAGTAGAATAGATGGTTCCCTTGGCAACCTCAGTTTTCAACTGGTGCTGTACAGGGCTAGACTGGACTACCAGTGGGGCATTATTTATTAGATTGTTATCCAGGTGTAGTGGAAAGCCATGATGTTCAAAAACAATGTAGGGATACAACACAGAAAGATAAGTAGAAAACAATGTAGGGATACAACACAGAAAGATAAGTAGAAAACAATGTAGGGATACAACACAGAAAGATAAGTAGAAAACAATGTAGGGATACAACACAGAAAGATAAGTAGAAAACAATGTAGGGACACTACAC
>NW_013672656.1:40124-41879 GCF_000517525.1 Limulus polyphemus
AACTTTGAATCAGCTGTGTCCCATGAATGTTGTAAGTTGTTTGGCATACTAAAGACCAGGACAATGCCACTTCACACACAGTCTGATGGGATGATAGAAAAGTACAATTGGATACTTGGACAGGAATTGACAAAGTTTTGTAATAGCCACCAAGATGACTGGGATGTCTTACTCCCTCCACTGTTGATGGCTTATAGAACAGCAGAGCATGAAGCCACTGGATGCATTCCAGCAAAGCTGATGTTTGGTCGGGAACTTCAGTTGCCAGTGGATCTGATAACAGGACGCCCACCTTATGAAGAGTTGCCTGAAAATGTGTCAGAGTTTGTAAAAGTGTTATCTGAAAGGATAGATGATATTCATCATCAAGTGAGTTCAAACTTGAAAACCTCTGCTGATTCCATGAAGCTATGTTATGATAAGAGATCTACTGAAGTCAGCTTTGTACCAGGAGACAAGGAGTGGTTGTATAATCCCTGGAAGACCAAAGGGAAGTCTCCTAAGTTGTCTTCTCCATAGGAAGGCCCATATGACATAGTGGATCGTCTCTCAGACGTGACTTTCCGAATAAAATGTGGTTAGCGAGGTAAGCCAAATGTGCTTGCCAACAGGTTTTGGCATTATCATGGTCCAGGACATTTCAGTTGGAACGAAGTGAACAATGGAACAAATGATGCTGCTGAAAAAGCCACTGTTGAAGAAGAAACTCCACCTGGTTTTGAGAAGGGAAACAGTGAAGCCCTTAATGAAGTTACTACCATGGATGTGACTGTTACCACTAATAGGACATTTCCTGATGGAGCATATGAACCCCACGTGAAGCAAAAGCCAATGAGACGGAGACCAGTACAGAAGAAGATTCGTTCCTGTAAAATTAAGAGACTTTGTTGAATTTTAATTTTGTATTTGTAAATTCTGTACACTTAAGTTATTGTTAATTATCTATTGGTTTAATGTTAGTGGCTATTGTTTGGGACAAACAATACTAAGGAAGGGGCAGTGTTATGACAGCAGAAGTCACGCGACGCTGGAGTTTCTTGAAGAATCATTACTTATCAGGAAATCTCATGAATATACCGGTATTTCTAGACACCCTCTTTTTTTAGTATATAAGGGCATATATAGATAGATATAGATAATTGAGTCAAGCGAGCAGTAGGTACCATAAGTAAATTGTGTGAACCACTGTGATTTATAGCGTGTGTTTATAAAAGTAGTTAAGTTAAAGTGACTGTGGAAATTCTGTGTATTGCAAAGGGCATATATAGATAGATATAGATAATTGAGTCAAGCGAGCAGTAGGTACCATAAGTAAATTGTGTGAACCACTGTGATTTATAGCGTGTGTTTATAAAAGTAGTTAAGTTAAAGTGACTGTGGAAATTTTGTCTATTACTAAAATTTGTATCGAGAAAGAATAAAATAGTTTTAATTGAGAAAGGACTTGTATCGTTGAAGTTCCTTGGAAAGAATTTATATCGGAAATTAACAAACGAGCAGATACGTAGCATTAGCAATAGGACTAATAGGATTTGAGGTAGCATCTATGGAAATATTGAATACAAGACAAGGGATATTATTGTTTCACTGTATAAAGCTCTTGTAAGGCCTCATTTAGAGTACTGTGTACAGTTTTGGGCTCCCTTCCTCAGGAAGGACATTGAGTTGTTGGAGAAGGTTCAGAGAAGAGCCACTAGGATGATACCTGGGATTGTGCAATTGTCGTATGGGGAGAGAATAAAATCTCTTAACTTG
>NW_013672657.1:0-4171 GCF_000517525.1 Limulus polyphemus
TCTACACAGGTATTTACACTACAGCGTGCAGTCTACACAGATATTTACACTATAGCATGTGGTCTACACAGGTATTTACACTACAGCGTGCAGTCTACACAGATATTTACACTACAGCGTGTGGTCTACACAGATATTTACACTATAGCATGTGGTCTACACAGGTATTTACACTACAGCGTGTGGTCTACACAGGTATTTACACTACAGCGTTCGGTCTACACAAGTATTTACACTATAACGTTCGGTCTACACAGGTATTTACACTATAGCGTTCGGTCTACACAGGTATTTACACTATAGCGTTCGGTCTACACAGGTATTTACACTACAGCGTGTGGTCTACACAGATATTTACACTACAGCGTGCGGTCTACACAGATATTTACACTATAGCGTGTGGTCTACACAGATATTTACACTATAGCGTGTGCTCTACACAGATATTTACACTACAGCGTGTGGTCTACAAAGATATCAACCAACTAAATATGTGTAAAAGGGTTGTCATCACACTTCTCTGTTAAGACCTTCTACCTGTCTACTCTAATAACCAGAGAAATGAAATATGAAACTCCCGCTCCATGTCACAAAACAATGACTTGAAAAAAATCATTACCACTCTCTCTCATGGCCAGGCTAATGGTCGGATATGAACTCTGTCGAGGATGTCTGGTCTTTGACTCTTCTTTGCTAAAGCATCCAAACAACCAACTTCTAAGTACAACCTCATCTTCTCAGGAGTGGTTGCTATTTCAAAGACCCAGATTTCAGAGATGTGAATACGACTTGTAACAGTGTTTCTTTCTACCTTAAATATTACAGCAGATACATTATTTTGTGTTTGTAGTTAAGCACAAAGCTACACAATGGGCTATCTGTGCTCTGCCCCCCATGGGTATCGTAACGCGGGTTTCTAACGATGTAAGTCTGCAGACATACCGCTGTGCCACTGGGAAAGGGGGGGGGGCGCAGGTGTATTAAAGACTAATGAAAATCATTTATCTTATTTTTATTGAACAAAATTCTTTTTGTAGGGGGCGTTAGCTATATTACTACTCCTGTAACGTTTGTATAGAGCTACCTATACTAGTTATCAGGATAGTTCATCAATAAATTTTCACCTAATGTGTATATACATATATTGTTGTTATATTAGCACGAAGTTACACAATGGTTTGTCTGTACGTTGTCCACCGTGGGGAGTCTCCGATTTTTCCATTATAAGTCCATACCACGGGGGGGGGAGGGGGATACATATAATGAAATAATATGTTGTTGGAATTCAAGGTTCTATCACCACCTTATATTCCTAGTATGTAAAAATAAAAACCTAGACAGATATTCTTTTCAAACTTTATGGAATAAAAGATGTCCTTCGAAACAGTAAAATACTTTTATTTGAAAAATCCAAACTTGGTGAAAATCAGACAAAACCAAGTACTGCACAGCCATCCCTAGATATCAAAATGAATCACGGATAGGAACTATATATTCTTTTAATTTTTTATTCAAAAGTTTCAGAAGCTTATTCTTCTCCCCACATGACCCAAGATAGTCGTCCAAGTCGACTGCCCACATCATCACACCTCCAAAACCATGGTCTCGGATGTAGTCTAACTGCCAAAACAAAACAAGACTTATGAAATCATTATCAACGTCACTAAAAGTAAAAACACAAGAGATCATCCACTTAAAAATACTTATATTACGGTTTGACGTCCATGGTAGTTTTACACTTGCCTTATCAAAGTTATTCAAATCAAGAGAAAACAAAGGGGGTGAAAATATCATTACTTGTATATTTTTTATACCAATCAATCAATACATGAGATATTCATTACACATCAAAAGACAAATTGAAGTCATTTGTTCAAACGTGCGGGCACAACAGAAAACTTTCAATTACCCTAATAAACTATGAACTAAATCATTTTTGACTCGCGATATAAACTTTTTTTAACAAGAAGAAATGTCCCGTCACGGCTGGTTAAACAATATTCTTCCACCATGCTTCCATCTATTGACGCTAGAGGGCGTCCCAAAAAAATCGGTTGCCAGTGTACAATTGAGAAAACTATTTTCTTGTTCCTTTGCAGATTTTGTAGATAATACCACTGAACGTTGATGAACGTGTAAGGACGACTTGGATTGAACGTCATTAATATTGTATCGATTATGAGAGCGGATAATTTGAGCATATTCTGTGAACGTCTACAGGGATTCGGCCAATGGCAATCGACCTTTGAGAGACCGCATAGTTTCAAACCAAATAATAATAAATTAACGTCTTTTATTTTTAATTGCTAAAATTTCGCTTGTTTACTAAAACAAATATTGAAATTTTTGGTTTACTTTGATTCCAATGCTCTCCTCATCTTCGTAACCCATCCACATGGTTTCATTATAGATGACGTAAGGACATTTGCCTATGTCGTCAAACTGCCTTATCCAGCCATCTGATTGAACGTGCTTACAGATCTGAAGAAAAAAAAATCATAGACTAAACCTGTGCTCTTGAAAAGTAATTTTAAAATGAAAATAATTAATTGCAATATTTCATTTTCAATATAATTGTTAATGATTTTTTTTGTAATTTATAGGACCTGAATAATAGTTAGATTTTCAGAAACCTGTGCTAATTTTGTAACTTGAAATGATGGTATTTAAAATCCCTGCAAAATATCCAGTTTCACGTCTTAAGAATTAAACATCAACATCCAAAAGATAATGACGACCTGATGTGGCCTGATGGTTGGGGCATTCGACTCGCAATCTGCAGTTCGCGAGATCGAATTCTGTCACTGAACATGCTTGCCCTTTCACCGTTATAATGTGACGGGCAATCCCACTATACTTTAGTGAAAGAGTAGCCTAAGAGTTGACTAGCTGCCTTCTCTTTAGTCTAACATTTCAAAATTAAAGATGGCTAACGCAGATAGCTCTTAAGTAGTTTTTGCGCCAAATTCAACAAAACCAAAACAAATATAATAACGGACTCGTGTCGTAATCGCGACCACAAAAAATGTTGGTCTGCTCCTTTAGATGGCGCTGATCGGTTACAAGAAATAAATTCTCAGTTGTAAGCTGCAGCATAAAGGTATATTTAGTAGTAACAACTTTTTCAAGAAGGTTAAAAAATTATGAAACACAACTAAACCTGAAGATATCCCTTTTTCCCCCCCTTTTTTTTTTTGGTAACAAACGTCTACATAATTTGGAGGAAACTTTACAAGAAGTAATAATTATTACGTACAAAATTAAATATTATGCCTAAAATAAAAAAAACACGCTAAAAAACACAGTGGAAATTACTGATTCGCAGTGGCTGCAGAAAAATTAGTGGATCCTTACTTTTCAAAACAGCGAGTGTGTTTGTGTGTATGTACGTGAATATCGAAAATGTAATGTTTGCAAGTGAGAAATGAATACTTTTTGTAGCGTCATCGATCTTACTCTACCAACCAGAGTCATTTCTAAAATGGTAACATAACTTTCACAGGAGTCCTCGTGGTTGAACAAACTCAACCCTTTTTCACATACTTAGTTGGTTGAACAAATAGCATACTACCAGCCCAAATTTACTCGCTGTTTGTAGACGGTACAGTAGTCGTCAAACTTGTAACTGTCCACTCTCTGGTAATTGTGAACATCTGAACTGGGAACAATCAGAAAGGAGGATGTTGTGATAGTAATTGTGATGTTCAATGATGCTACCTTACGATATTGCCCGGAGTGAGGAATGGCGTCCATTGTAGCCTATGCTGTAAAAATAACTTCTGATGGCATTGAGACACACTTGGACCTGTCTTCAAACGTGACTGGAACTTTATTGTCACGCTATTAACTGTTGTCAGTGGTATTGAAAGTGAACTCTCGCTGACTTTAATACTCTCCTATCTACTCAATGCGATCATCATGGTATGATTGTATTCTGTAGTTTTCTTCTTCTTTGTAATGGAATTATATAGGTATTGAAATCCAGAGAGACGTTTCTTACATTTTACCCACCAATGGTTTAAAAATAACAGCCCATTCACTAAAGAAAGGTACAGATACACAGGTAAAGGACAAACATCATGCGAAATAAAGAGCCCATTTACTATTGAAAGGTACAGATACACAGGTAAAGGACAAACATCATGCGAAATAAAGAGCCCATTTACTATTG